>NW_009199051.1:0-4160 GCF_000690835.1 Fulmarus glacialis | reverse complement strand
TCCCCCATCCCACCGGAGGCAGGGGGAGTGTGCAAGCAGCTGTGTGGTGTTTAGTTGCCTGGGGTTAAACCACGACAGTCCTTTTTGGTGCCCAATATGGGGCTCAAAGGGTTTGAGATAATAACAGATTAACCAGATTGTATCAATTTGCATAGCTTGTAATGAGTCCAGTGAGAAAACTAGAAAAAGAAGGCATATATCTTATAATTTATTTTGCTTCAGTTACTAGACTTTGCATTAGCTAACATGTATTTTTCTTTTTTTTTTCCCTTGGATTTCTTAGCTCCGTATGTCTCCTATGTGTGCTACTATTGCAACTTCATTGAAAGCCATTCATAGCAATTTACACAGAGAATGTCTTCCAGCCTGGTAAACACTTGTCTTATGTAACACAATCTCTGCTGAGTTTTGAAGTTTTGCCCCGAGGAGCTTGGCTGCAGCCCTTGACGTCCTGGGAGAGGCAAGGGGAGAATGATTTGCTTTCTTATGTTTAAAAACATGTTTGTTTTTGGTGATACTTTTCTCAAATAAACCCTGTTATCTCTCATTTTGATGTTCTTGATATATTTTTTTCCCATGGCTTAATTGTATTGCTAATCCTCTGGTTAATTTATTCACCATATGAGTCAAGAACTAATGTAATTCATCATTCAATGGCATAGACATTGAAGTATGAAGTATATTCATCTGTTATCACACATTACCAGTTAAGAACATTTTCAGTTTGTTTACATATAAAAAGGTTTTAAGTTTGTTTACATATAGAAAAGGAGCACAGTTAGTAAGAAAGATGGGGCTTAATATTTCTGTTCTTTCAAGATTGTTCACTAATTTCTTTTTAATATTCTCCCTACAGGAGTGAAAAGAAGGACATTCCAAAGTCCCCTGCACTGTATTTTGTACAAAGAAATCTCATTATCTGAGTATCAAAAGTTTCTTTTAAAAGTTTGTATTGCAGCCTGCTAACCAGTGTTGAAGGCAAAATATATAAGATAAATGAAGGTAGAATATATAAGATAAATGAAGCAATACTTCTTAATGGTATCAGTGAAAAAGGAAGAAATATGTTCACCTGTGCTCCATATCAATGTAATGAATCACTTAGCTTTCATAGTAGAATCTTCCACCAATTTATACAGTAACATATAAGAATGATATCTTGCACAGATTTAAAAGACAGGATTCTTTGAGTTGCTTGCTTTCATACTGCCTAGCTCCCTGAACTGAAGCTCCTACCATTGAAACAGATTCTGCTATTAGGGAGAATGGCTGAGTAAATACTACAATGCTTTAAAATAATGTCTGCTTTAGAAACAATACTTGACCTTGTTATGTATCATATGACCTCTTCCCAGACACTATTAACCAAGGGAGCTTATTACCTGTGCAGTTCGTTGACAAAGGCATCACATTTAAATTCATATCAAACACACAAACTTTCTTATTCCTCTGAAAACCAACAAGCATGAAAGTGCGTTGTGAGAAACGTAGTGATGCTCATTCACTGTTAATTTCATCAATGAAAATATTTTCAGGAAGGATTTTTTCTCTATTTTCTCCTTGATCTCTCTAGTACCAGGTCGTTTTTCTTTGAAATATTTTACTTTTATGAAGCATTTCAAAAAACAATTCTCTTCTTTCAGACAAGGAGCAGGACAGAGAATACAATGCATAGCCATAAGCAGCTAAATAATGCTTGGATTACTCAATGCCCGTGCAATTGCTAAAATGGAGAAAGAAATGAATAAGTCAGGCTGGGATGTTTTACATGACATACTGTACAACAGCTGGTGTAAGGTGTTGTTGAACTCCTGACCTTGAAACTGGGGCATATCATCAACTGAATATCTATCCCAAACAGCCAGAAATGAAGGAAAAGAAATTAAGAAGTGCAAGAAATAGAGTAGAAATATATTTTTTCTCTCTCCCTTTCTTATCCTCTCTCCCATTTTATCTCTTTGTCAAGGAAGAACTATAAAGAAAAAAGAGAAAAAAATGTAGCTGCAACTGAGTATAAACCAGTGGAACGTATGTCATAATTATCATTTCTTTGCTTCCATGTCTACCACCAATTTTCTGTTGGATGCAGCCACACGCAATATCTGCCACACAGATTTTTCACTTCGTACTCTTTGTTGTGATTTTGTTTAGTCTGACAATGACAGCTTTCACAGTAACTTTTTTCTCTCATCCTTTGAGTGTGATTCTCTACTCCATTTGATGCTTGCATGAGAAGGACAGCATTGGAGTCTGTATGTAAAATTATCTCCTACCATCTGTTGAAGGCAGACACCTGGCTAATGAGATCTGCACAGGTAGAATCCAGGGAGGTTTCACTAGGTTTACAGAAATGGCCTTATATCTGCATATCCCAGAAAATTATCTGTAGGTATGGTTTCATGCTGTCCAATGTTACCCAAATATTTGTTTAACAGCACTTTCAGATGCTTTTCCTTGAATTTTTGTTCTGCAAGAAAGAGAAGGCAGGCTTCTATGTCTAGTGTATTTTTTAGAGGGAAAATTTCAGAGTATTTGTAAAATGTCATAGAATACTGTCATTTTTGCAACTAAAATTGCAGCATGGAAGTCAACCTTTATTCTCACTGACTCAAAAACAAACACAGAATTTGATGCTTCAGCAAGTAATGCCTTTTTGCTCTCAAAGCACCTCAAAAACTGGTAGTTCCAGAGTAGATACATGTTTCTGATGGAAAATTTATGTTCTTGCTTTTTCTTAATCTAAAGTAAATGATTGTTAAATTTTTTATAAAAATCATATGGCTGCTCTGGGTGACTGGAAAATTGAACAATAGCCTCTCTGCTGTGAAATCAGTAAGTCATTCTTCATATATAAGTTGTTTTACAACAATACGATCTTAAGTCATATGAATATTTTTTTTTTGTAGTAAGGGATGGTGCATTTACATCTATATAGATTGTATTGAAATTACTTCAGGCAAGCTATTGTTTGCTAGGGGCAACATCAGGAGTATGAATTACAGAAGGAAAGCAGAAATGTAAGCAACAGTTTTGAGTATTTCTTTAGCATTCAGAAAAATATTGGTGTGTATCTGTGCTCCTGTGAAATATGACAAAACATCCTTCTTTTTTACAACCTTTTATCTTTAAAGAACACTCTGAAGTGTTCCCAAAGATGCTGAACACTTTATTATTAAAAAAGCATTTATATTAAGTGGATGATTCTTGTATATCCTTTGTATGGTGTGTAAGACAGGCTTTCATTCTTTATTCTTAGCTCAGATATTTTTATTTACATTTCTGGTTGTGGCTTTTTTTGACAGTGACTTTTCCATATTTTTTTTGTATTACTGCAAGAGAAGTAAAAGCTTACAATATGTGATGCATGCTCCTTGCTAATACAATAAAAGCAATTATTTGCATCATTTTGTCATGTCCTGCTTTATGTTTTTCTTTCTTTCTAAAGAAAATAAATTAAGGAAATACTTTCAGAATAATAATTTTGATTTTACTAATAACATCTTAGACAATCTTCTCCACAGAAAAATTGGCTGCTGCTGTTGCTACTGCCAGTTTTGCTGAGGCTTTACATCAAAGCTCTAAACTCGCAGTATGGAAAAGCTTGTAGAAGGTCACACAGGCTTCAGTCAAATGCCTCATATTGTCTTTAACTGTCAAACTCATTGTATTGGGTTGACATGGCAAGGTTTTGGTAGTGGGGTGTGCTGCAGGAGTGGCCTCTGTGAGAGGCTGGTTCCAACCAGCTCCAAAATGAACCCACAACTGGACATAGCTGAGCCCATCAGCCAAGCTGGTGGACCCTCTGTTATAACATATTTAAGAAAGGGTAAAAAAATGCTGTGCAGCAGCTGCGAGAGAGAGGAGTGAGAAAAAAGTGAAAGAAACAGCCCTGCAGACACCAAGGTCAGTGAAGAAGGAGGCGAGGAGGTGCTCCAAATGCCAGAGCAGAGGTTCCCCTGCAGCCCATGGAGGACCCCACACAGGAGCAGGTTTTCTGGCAGGATCTGTGGCCCCATGGGGTCTCACGCTGTTCCTGAAGAACTGTACACCGTGGAAAGAACCCATGTGGGAGCAGTTCGTGAAGAAGGATCCATGTTGGAGAAGTTCATGAAGGACTGCATCCCGTGGATGGGGACCCCACACTGGAACAGGGGAAGAGT
>NW_009199050.1:50890-53569 GCF_000690835.1 Fulmarus glacialis | reverse complement strand
GCCGCCTCTCCTCTCCCTCCCGCCCCGCCGCCTCAGAGCCCTCCCGCCGCGGGGTCGGTGGAGGCGCGAAGGCCGCTGGGTTCTCTGCCGGGCGGGAAGGGCGGGCTGGCCCTGCTTTCCTGCCCTCGTTTTAAGGAGCAATGCCAGTGTAAATCGAGTACTTCTAAACTTTCAGCTCTTGTCAACTTAAAGCAAAATGAGAGCTACTGGGAATGTTGAGTGCCGTGGGAGGACTTAAGTCTTACCTATATTTAAAAAAAAAAAAACATAAAGTACTTACAAAATCAGTGTTTCGCTGACTCTTGTGATATTTGGTGAGGTATTTTTCCTGTGGTGATTGAAAGGAAGTATTGGCTTTTATTTGGCCCACATTTAACTTCCTTGAAAATCATCTCTCTGAAAGCTTCCAAAGTAAGTAAATTTACAAACTACAAAAATACTCTTTCGTTGAGGAAAAATACATGTGTACACGCATAATTTGGAGGGCCTATCTGATGCTTTAGTGTTTAGCAGCCTCGTCTTGCTGACTTTTTTGCATTAGATGGTAGATGTTAATAATTTGGGTTGCTGTTATGAAATCAGTTTAAGGGGTCCTTCAGGACTGTCTCTCATCTCCTCAGGCTTTATAACTGTTTTTTTTTATTATTTCCTCTGGACTAGTGCACAGAATGTGCTTTTGTTCTTTCAGACTTTGTAAATATCAAAAGAAAATAACTGAGTTTTAGACAGAAGCGTGCCTAGAGGACTTAATAGGTTATGGAGACATACAGACTAAAAAAAATTAGTAAAACTACTATTTACATTATAATCTAAAACCATAGAAGTTTATACCAAGAGTTGTGCTGACTCCAGGGAATCCAAATTTGAAATGTTGCCAAAACTTGCTAAAGCTTACAAAGCCAACAAACCGCTACTTTTTTTTTTCTTTTTTTCTCTTTTCTATTTTGATGTTAATGATATTTTAAAGGGATTGTCCTGGGCAGATAAAAAAATGCATGCAGTATTGTAAGAGTAAAAGTTGATGGTGCTTGGTACTTAATCCTAAACTACCTGTGGAGCAGGTGATGGTCTACTATACCAAAACCTAGATTTTTTTGAGTGCTCGTCTAGATCTGTAAGTCTTTCAGACATACCTTTCTCGGCAGCGAGAGTTTCCTCTATGGCTTCATATCCTGTTTTACCACTGTCTTTGCGCTGAGATGGTGTGGTGTACTCATTCTTTGGCTTAATATTAATGTCATGCAAAGTAGAAAAGATTTAGCAAGAGAGACAGATTTACCCTGATCTAGTAAGATAGCTGGGAAGTTGAACTGTTCATGCAGGATGTGAGAAATCTCTAGTTCTCAGTCATATCTCTTAGGGGAGTTCCCTAACATGTTTTAAGCTATTACATAAAAGGTAGTGTTTGCACTTCTCTGCTTTTAAAAACAAGTGACTAATATTATTGAGCGATCTCAACAAGCAAACCCCTTCAGAACTACAGTAAGCAAGGTGATCCATTTTGATCAATTGATAATCTTCTGGAGATTTTTAGACCCCTTTTTACCTTCTGGTCAGTATTTTCATCAGGAAAGAGATTTCATCTCACTTCTTAGAGGTAAGCACTGTCTTTGACCTTACCTAGTCATTTAATAGCTCATGCAGGTTCTCAAAGCAATACTGACTCCAAGTTTGTGTCAATCAATTCTTTGCACATCATAGAATGACATCCAAGATGAGATTATTTGAAAACAGATTCTTGCTGTCTAATTTCCTTTGTAGTTTTCAGAGTGGTTGACAATTTTGATGACCTTGGAATACTGCCAATGCCAAAGCAGGTCGTTAAGTCATGGAAGAAAAATAGGGACATTGGGTAGCAGGAACCAATGTGGAGGCAGCATAAGGAGACCATGAACCTTACAGGCCCGAATATAGTGAGAGTAAGTTATACCACGTGCCCTTCTCCTATGTGTGCACATAGGTGAAATGATTGCTTTGACTCTGAGCAAAACTAGGTTTGTCCATCTCTGTTCAAAGACCAAAGGATGCAAAGAGTAAATCGTTGCACATGTAGCATACTTATACCAAGTTTTGTTCTGTACTGCCCGTGATGCAGTTTTTATATTATAATTCGTGTTCATCTGAGAGAAGGAAGTTATAACAATTAAACGTTTTGCAAAGAATTTTGAAGATGAGTGCTCAAGGTTTAATATTTATTATATATTTATTGATCCATTCAGCACTTAGTTTGATAGTGGCTAAAGGAGGAAGCTTTTAGGCACTAGTTTATAATCAAAAATAGTTATAGTCAAAATGCAAAACTTTTGATAAAATGTGATAGCACCAGGAAGAAAAAAACAACCATGTCTATCTGTAGCTAACTTGACATTCTTACCGTTTTGTCAGTAATAAGAAAGAAGCTGTGTATAAATGTATATAAAGGAGCTGTTTTCAGGGTAACAACTTGTCTCTGGTGGTGCATTTTTTTATGTGGGAAACAAAAATACTTGACAAAACAGTTTTTAGAAACATTTGCTAAACAAAGAAGCCAAGTAACTTTATGGAAATACAATGAGAAAGCTGAACAAAGGGAACCTACTTTAATATTTAGGAATTTGGAATTTTTTTTTTTATTGCTGATAGCATATTTAAAATGTAAAATTGGATCTACTAGTGCTATCCTTTCGATGAGTTGGAAAA
>NW_009199050.1:0-50859 GCF_000690835.1 Fulmarus glacialis | reverse complement strand
GGGAAAGAGAAAGTTAATCTTTAATTCCACAATTATTCCACAGCATTATGGAGATAGCTATCTTAATGCCAATCTGACAAGAGAAAGAGATAAAGCTGTCTTATGGTATTGTGATTTTTTTTGTTCTCCGGAATGATGCTGGGGCAGGGGTAGTGGACTATAGCTTCTCACTGAACAAAGCTGAACCACCTTCTAATCTCTTATGCATAGATTTTTATGACAAGATTATGAAAATCCCCAGCTCATCAGTTGTCCAAGGCTGGATCATAGAAATTCTCAAGCACACGAGGAACATTACTAGCTATGATTATAATCGTGGAACTCATTTCTTGTGTGAGTAATCCTAATACAAGCCAGTAAACCATTTTTTAATTTTTTTTTTTTTACCCACCTAAGCACCCTGATCCCCTTTTCTGTAGTGGGACTGTTGGCATGAATATGGATTAAAAGATCAGAGAAATGATGAAATGTATGAAGTCTCTCATACCTGTTTTCTGGACAAGGCTCTACATGTCAAATTAATATCTTTGGAGAAATCCATTTCTAATCTAAGTAGTGTAACTAAAATAATCTTTCTTATGGCATAGACTGTTGGGGGGCCCTCCAGGAAAGGTCTTCCACCCCTCCGCCCCCTCCTTTTGTGCAACTTAAAAGGCTTTGAAGTAGCAAATTTAAGTCTCTTTCTCCTTAACTACATTTATATATAAGAAAGATCAGTACATATGTACGTACTTGTTTACAGAAGTGTTGAGGAAATATGCTCTCCAGATTGGTGGGAGGGGTGGGAGGGGTACAGATGTCACTGGTGCTTATCTTACAGTAATTTCATATTTTCATACTCAAAAATTATCCTGATTTGATAGCATGCTAGAAATTAAACCACTTCTTAAAATAGTCTTGAGGCAGAAATTTTCATGCCATGTAATAAAATATATTTTTCTCAATTAAGGAAAACATTTGCATTGCTTTTTTCCTAGCCAAAAAAACTGGGCTAGGAGAAAAACAGTTTTGTTGTGCTTCCGTGGGGATTCAGGCAAAATCTTGTTTTGCTGAATTAAAAACCTAGGCAAGCTTGCCTTTTGTTACAACAAGAGGTAAAGGCCTTCTTCCGGATCTTGTTGGATCCTCAGAGGTCAGCATATTTAGATGACGCGATCTGCATGGGGGCCTTATGTTTTTGCTTTGTCCATGGTCTCCTCCAGGAACCCTGGTTCACTTCTAACAGGGTTCTCTTGGTGCGCTGCTTGGCTTCATCTTCCCAGAACCAGAGGCAGTAATATTGTCTTTTCCATCAAAGTTTCTAAGCCATGTTTTTTAATGTACATTTCAATTCATTCAATTTTTTTTTTCTTTCCCTCCACTTCCTGCAGTTTTATTTTGACTCCATTTGCTTCTCCAAATATCTTGGGAACTGTATTTCCCTACTGATTCGGTACCCCCCTGTCTCACTGCCTTGTTTCCAGCAATGCAAAACTGATGAAAATCAGTGAAGGTCTTGCACAGTTTTACATAACATTGTTTTTCTGGAAGCCACATCTTACCTTTACAATTTCATAATAACATATAGCAAGTTCAGAACAAGTCTGCATTTGATTGGAAGAATGCAGATAAACTAGTGTCCCTACTGATTCGGTACCCCCCTGTCTCACTGCCTTGTTTCCAGCAATGCAAAACTGATGAAAATCAGTGAAGGTCTTGCACAGTTTTACATAACATTGTTTTTCTGGAAGCCACATCTTACCTTTACAATTTCATAATAACATATAGCAAGTTCAGAACAAGTCTGCATTTGATTGGAAGAATGCAGATAAACTAGTGTCAGTGAACTAATGTTTTGCTGTGGCTTTGTGTAATGCAGTTCTTACTTAAAACATAAAAGCTCATGTGGTGGTTGCATACTTCCTTCTGAGTTAATAGCATCTCATTCACTTTTCACAAGCTGAGTTGTAGTTCATGGGAAAATGATATCCTGAAAAGCACTCTGCATGTGCGGCCAGTACAGGTGCACACGTAAAACGCTCACGAAATATGTGCTTTTTCACTGCACATCACTTCTCCAGTCTTTCTGCCAAGTGTCAGCATAAGTAAGCACTTCTTGCAAAATTGCTTTAATTTCACCAATATGACTGCAAGTTTTTGGGCCTCTAACAGACTTTTCTGCACCTTGTTCACACATCTCCTCTAATCACAAGACTGTAAAGTTAACTCTTGTTTACGCAAGTGTCTTGCCAACTGTTGTTCACAAATCATTCCTGATAACCTGTGTAGTGAAGTAAACTGATAGAAGTGCATTTGTTAAGAAGCTTCAGAAACACTTGGTTGTTGTTAACTATACTTTGGAATTATTCTTGTTCGGATGTCAAAATTATGTTGGTATCTAGCTATTGGGACAGAAGTTGGGAGATTAAAGGATTAGTTAGCTGTAAACCTGCCTTTGTAGATTTATTAGAATTAAAAGAGCTCAAAAATAGTCACGTAGTAGCCTAGAGTTTTCGATTCTTACAACCTTTAATAGCTAATAACCTGATAGTGCATTGCTGGAGTCTTATTATTGGTGTCAACAGGTGCATCAACAGTCTGTATATTTGGGAGGATGGAAACATTTACGCATACATATAAATTACATATGCCCCCAATTTAATGTGTGTTACAAAAAATAACGTGTATGGAAACAGACCATCAGTTGCTTTTCATGAAAGCTAAAAAGATTTGTGGATTGTACCAATTCTTTCATTAAACCCATTTCTGAAGAAGGGATGTTTGTTTCCTTTCTTTAAAACTGAAAAAAAAGAAAGCAATTGCTTCGGTGTAATGCATTCAGGACTGCACCTAGGCAGGATATTATTTGTTATTGTTTATATGAACAGGTTTAGTTACTCTTCAAAAATGGTCTTTTACATGGTCTGGAAGTCAGGAGTTTTCCATACAGATATCTAATTTGTGTTAATTTCTGTAAAAACAGGATATTTTTGTACGACGGGTAAGTAAATGCAATTTCAGGTAACAGAAAAGCATTCTTTTTTTCAGAATTTTCAATAAGCTGTCAAAAAATTATTTTGGGTGTTAGAGGATTAGAATTGAGAAAAGTTTCTAAGCCTTCTTTTTATACTGTGTACCTCAGTGCCTAAAGCACTTGCCTGGCTGCTTTTTAAACCTAAATCTTACTTCTAAACGATAGTCATTTTAAGTTTTTTAAAAAATATGTCAATACTTAGAGGCAGATTGGGCCTTTGAAAGTCATTAGACTGTAAATACCTACCTACTTATTTAAATATGTTCCTGTTGCTACAACCTAACCCTAGGAGGTTAGGAGGATGCCAAAAGTTAAATAGACCATTCTCCTATTTTTTTTTTTTTCCCAAAAGTCCCCCACCTTTTTTCTCATATAACTGGAAAGCCTTCTGACAGTGTAGAGATTAAGATTCTTGCTTTGTAATTTTACTGCATGAAATAGTTCCTTTATGATGTGATACAATATTTAGGATATTGTAACAATTAATTTGCACTTGCAGTCCATATGACACAACAGTGCTGTGTCTGGTAGGATGCTTTTGCATCGTTGATTACATGACCAAAATTTTTTCTGATTGTCAAATGTTTTCAATTGGATATGCTGCTCAAGAGATCTTGAAGCCTCATCCCCCCGCAAAGTCAACAAAACAAAATCTTTACAGATTTCTTTGTTATTAGTTGCTTAAATAACACAGGCAGCTGTTAACTATTATTTTAAAACTGATTTTTCCTATTTAAATATTCTTACTCCAGAACAAGAGCTTTATGCCTTGTTGAGGCTTCTTGCACATAGTTGACTTCTATTCACATCAGAGGAAATTGAGTTGCATGCAATACTGCAACGAAATTGTTCGGTATTATTCAGTATTACCTTAAAAGATAATATAATGAAATTTAGCATCCAGCCAAAGTCTGAATAACTGCTAATGGTATCCTGTCAGAGTGAATCAGAAACTCAATACTGGATAGAACAGTAAGTGTTACTCATTTTTAACATTGCCAGCAGAAATAACAGAGCAAATGGGAAGGTACAGCACTGCGAGTTATCTGTGTAATTGGCACCACCTAAAACTGACCTTTAGGTTTCCAAACCATAATGTATATCTTGGGTACACAGCAAGAAGAGAAATAATGAAACTGACAGGCTGGACTCATCATTGAAAAAAATATATAATCCATTTTACATTGACACATAATTCTTTGAGATTCTGGAGGCCATCCAAAATCCATTTTAGTATTTTCAGACAAATGGCTGACACTTTAATGATCAGCTATTTAAGGTCAACAATTTAAACCAGAGTGGTCTACTTGTTCCAAATGAAAATTAATGTTTGAAAAGGAGTTTAGCGTTCAGCTCTATGTGCAGCATCTGAAAACCTAAATTGACCTCCTAGAAGGAACATGTCTGCATGTGTATCCATTTACATGCACATCTCATGGTGTTAATAGTGTCATAAAAGTTGATCAGTTTGATTAAATGCATTTATCACTCTCTAATAATGTACACAGTGGCATGTGCATTATCTTATTAAAGTTTTACTTCATGAAAGGCAAGCTGGTTATAAAATGTTCTGTCTGCAGTGACATATTGAAAGACACATGGTATGTGCACCCAAATCACATATCAGATCTGGCTTTTCTAATTAATAAACATTGTGGCAAAATTTTGCTCTAGGCAGATTTTGACTTCTACTGCATATGTTTTTAAAAGTATATTCCAAATGCTGGTCTGTCATGTTGTATCATTCTTTATTTCATAACTTAGTAATCACAACAGATTTTTTAGGCGTACTGCCTGCTGAAAAACAGCGTCTTGGTCAATACAATTTATTTAAATGCAAAGAAAGCATTAGCTGCGCTTAATATCATTCTCAGCATTACACATAACTGAACCAATGCTTTATTATGCTCCAGTGGTGATATACAAAATAATACCTACAGCAGGATGAGGTATAGTTCACAGAATTTCACAGTGCTTTTAATGAGAATAAAGCTAAAGCTTTAGAGAATTAGTTGCAACATTGGATGTAGAGCACTTTGGATTATCTTTCTTGATCATTTGATTGAAAAAACATTTCCTACACATGCTTTCTCAATACAAGATCAGATAATTACAGCTGAGTAAATGCCTCAAAAAACCCTCTTGTGTTTACACTGAATAAAACAATATTCTAAATTGCCCTTGCCTGTGCTTATGCTTTCTCCCTGCTTGCCCCAGCTGTTTTAATGAATACCTTAATGTGAAAAAAGTGTGCAGGAAAAGCTGCTTTCTCTAAGACTTTTTGGTAATTGTTTTTGAAGTTATTAGTCTCAAAAGACAGTAATTGCTCAAGAAATACAATTATAAAAAGTTGCTTGGACCAGTCATACTATAGTTCACATAGTGTGTGTCCAGTCCTAATTAAAGACATAATTAAAGATCTCTGGACACTAGTTTAGATGATGTGATAAATATTATTCAAGTATGCTAGCTAAAACTGCCACCGCACATTTGGACAATACAAGATGGGGAACAGGTGAACGGTTCCTTAACCTGCTTTCTCGGAGACGGTGAGATGGTGCCACATTTTCACTGGGAGCCTGGAGAAAGGTTACGGCATGGTCCCGCGATTGGAATCCCCCTCTAGTGCTCACTCAGCCTGAAGTGACAGTGCTTTGAGCAGGGGCCTGAACCAGGGGACATCCAGAAGTCCCTTCCAAACTAGATTATTCTGTGATTTTGTGATGACCAGCTCCCACTCCCATAAAGCAAAATCACATCAGTGAATTTGCTTCATTCTTCTGAATCTGCCTTTTTTCCTCAGCTGCTGTCCCATTAACTCAACTCGGAAATTAATACTCCTGCTCACCTGTTCCGCTGGTGGGACTCGCAGAGGCAGTTGAGCTGGGTTAGGCTTTGTGGAAACCACTTCCTGAAACCGCAGTGATTATCAGCCTTTTTTTTCCAGTTGTAGAACAGCACATTAGTTGTCTTAGTATTTGATGTATTTAATTTTCATCCTGTTGCTGCATGCTGAGAGGAGTAATTGTAGCCTTTTAACTGACGGCATTTAATTTAGTTGCCCATGTCTGGATCTGGATTGCACCCTGGAGCTGATGGTGTGTCAGGACCCTCACTCCTGCCTGCGCTGGAAACGGGATGCGTAGATCTGGCAATCTGAAGCTCCCACAAACGCATAGCCATCTTGTGTACGCTATGTAAGTTACCTTGTGGTGGTAACTGAGCTATCTGGAAATAAGATAGGCTTTGCAAATGTATCCTTCCCAAAAGACTAAATCCTTGGTCAAAATGCAAATAAAATGCTTCAGTAGACAAATCCATTTGTTTAGGCCTAGTTCTGCATGACCTCCTGTTTTACAGGGAGTTACTCTCAAAGACCTTGTCCAGATTAGGAGGGCACTGCTCTCAAATGGTACTGTGCTGATGCAGTGAACCCGTTTAATTCATTAATTGCTTAGCTGGTATGAGGTGGTAAGCAGTTGCATGGGGGATTGTGAGCTCCATCCTTTGTGGTGTCGGTTCTCTCTCTGCTGGAGCCGGGGGTGGGCTTGCAGCACAAGGCGGGAGGTACAGCCCTCACCAAAAGCACCTGCCTGCGACTGCCAGAAGGACGGCTGGCTGCACCTTCAACGTTCTTTAAACAAGGGGGGGCCTGCAGTAGGGTGAAGAGTGCTCACGCAAGCTTAACTAGCCCTGTTCAAAACAATAAACTTCTGCAACCTTCTGTGCCTTGATGAGGCAAAGAAATGGACAGGAGAATCTTAGTTCTTTTTGTGATATAGAATGGATGAGTCACCAGGAAAAAATTCGAAAAAATGAGAACAGCAGGGTTTGATTGAGAGGTGTTACTGTCTTCATTCTTCTTAGAAAATTGTTAATGGAATAAATAAAATCCCTATACGTAAATGTACAAAGATGATGATAACTATAAAAATATCTTCCTTTAGCACTTTTACAGTAGATCTTGATGTTAAATATTTTTTTTTTGGCATGATGATACGCAGTCTGTTTAACATCTCAATACTAAAAGGACTAAGGACTCATATGAAAAAAAAAGTTATTCGCTAAATTTCTCATAACTTCATATCTTCTTCAATTATTTACGCCTATTCACAGTGGATGCAGAACAGTGTTAGATTGTAATTATCTCCTTGTGTGAAACAGTGCTAGCGTTTTATCATTTACACTTTGCCTGGGTGTAAATTACATGGTCAGTCCCAAAACATTCTCTCAGGAGTGGATTACATGAAGAAAACTTGAGAATGAGGTCATCAAAGTAGTAAACTCTTAATTCATAATTTGAGTGTCAGTATCCTGCTTTTGTTGAAAACAGTTTGTGGTTTTTTCTGCTGTCAGTGGGGAAAAAATTGAAAAATGAGGGGCTTATTTGAACTGCCTGAAAGGGATTATAAAGAAGGGATGAAAGAAGTTACTCACTGTTTCTTTGTTTGCATCAGGTACAGGCAGTTGGCTCTGCAGTTATGTCCCAGTTGTGCTTTACAATTAATACTGCTTCACTTTCTGCATGTGGAGCTACCTGAGTGCTCCACTGTCAACACTTATGGGAAGCTGTAGCGAGATCCTATATGTCATAGGAGGTAACGTGTTAGTCTTACTGAATACATCAAGCAGATCACGGGCTGAAGAGCAAGATGGTGCTTAATTACTTAATTATCACCTTTTTTTTTTGTTCACCTAGACCTTGTTATAGTTCCACATTGCTAAAGGACTGCTTAGGGACAGACTGCACTAAGAAAACTGCAGATGCTGTCTTATGTCAGTGCTGTAATTTCTGTTTTCTTTTCTCACCTTACGTTGTGAGAAATAATCATCTTTATTACTGGAAGTGCTTTTGGTCTTTGTTTTCATATCACGTCTTGGATTTTGATTTGAACAGTTCTGTTTTTTAAAAAAGGGGCTCGAACAGCCAACAGGTGTTGATAAAAGTACGCAAAGAATTTTGCAGTGTGTTCAGTGGTGCGGCTTGGTCATGGGTAAACTTTGTTGCTGTTGCAAGCTCTCTGAATACACAAAAAAGACTTCAGTATCATAGGGTTAAGCAACATGCCCATGAAGAATGTGAGCGGTTCTGCTTTTGGCAAGAACGCTGAGGATGAAGCTATTTTAGACTTGCTTCTGAGGAACCAGTTGCAATTGAACAGGTTAGTAGTTAGGATGAAAGTGATTGTGAAAACCAAGATAGCATATCTAGAGAAAGAAAATATTTCGAACAGTAGAAATCTGGATTAAAAAAATCTATGAAGTTAGTATCATTAGTTGAAGTTAGTATCTATTAGTTGGTATATGAAGAACTCCCTGAGGAAAACATTTCACTGGGAGTAAAAGAAGGTAGGGTAGACAGATAGCAGTTTTGAAAAGGGAACATCCCAAAGGCACAGAAATGGTCTGTTTGGTGTTGAAAAGGAGAGCAAGATACCAAACATGTATTTACCAGGGCCTTTCAGTGACCTGAAAAACAAAGCAGAATTGTACAAGAACATGGAAGAAGATATTGTTAAGAATGGATATAAAATAATAACATAAGAATGTTTGGACAAGTTGAGGAATATTAAGGGTTCCAGAAATACTCTGAAATCACATTTGAAAACAGGGAAAGCTAAAGGAAAGTATGGCTCCAGTGCCTAACCAAGTGAATAAGGAAATAATGGGTGAAATAAATGAGGCTGAAATGTTTAATGTCTTTGCTTTCTAATTTTTAAATTATTGGTCATCATGTGGTCACCAGCATGATCACAAAGCAATTTCTATTAACTATTGGGGCAATGAAAATAATAGGTCTAGGATATTTAAATAAACTACACATCTAAATCGGGATAATGTGATGAAATTTATAGTAGGCTAGCTGTGGAGTTACCTGAAAAACTCTCTGAATTCTTAGTAGTTGAAAATGATCATAGGGTCCATAGGACTCTACATGAATTGAAGACATCTGGCACACTTACAGAAACAGAGGAAGGAAGGTCTAAAATTCTGAACAAGTCAGACTAATGTCGATAACAAGGAAAACTTTGAAATAACTTAAGCAATTTAAAAGCCTCCAAAGGTGAGAAGAAACAGCCTGAGCTGTTCTGCCAAAAACATTATGTCAAAAGCATTCTAATTTCTGTCTTGATAGAATATTCGTTGTAATGGGCCTATTACAGAGAAGAAGTTATCTATTACTGTGATTAGACTATAACATTCTTATAAGCAAGAAGGGGAAATAGCATCTGTATTAAAGTTAAATGCACAATGGTGTATTCCTAGAGTAGCTCCTACAGTATAAATAGGCAAACATAAGTGGAGCATATCATACTTCTGTTACTGATTTGATGACAGAATGGGGAAAATATTCTAGTAAAAACTGAGCCCCAGTACTTCTGTGATTCTTGTTAGTGTCAGAGAACCTGGGGACTCCAAGTGCACAGTAACACTTGTACATTTTAGGACAGGTCCGACAGAAGCTTTATTGGCTATGATCATAGGAAGAGAACACTCCCCCTCTGCTCCCCTGTTCCCTGCCAAGGGAGTGCAGACACCCCACCTGTCTACTGTTTCAGGGGAAAAAAAAAGGTGATAAAAACCAGTTATTGAGATGTTAACAAAGCCAGGTATCCAACCCTGGGAGGGATGGACTCCGTAAGTAGCTTGCTAACTGCCACAGTTCGAAGAAGGAATCAAACAGAAGATAACGTGACAATATGGAGAGAGGGCTCTCAGTGGAGCCCATGGGAGTGGCACATAATACTGGGAGTATTATCTTAGATCAGAAGTGGAGAGTTGGAAACAATCACAGACTGTTAGCTTTTAGTCAAAAGGAAAGTTCTTCTAGTAAAGATAACTTCCTAGCTAGACCACTCAATCTTAAATATTAATATTTTTACCACCACATTAGTTAAAGCAAAATTTGAGACCCTCTGTGAGTGAAAATAATGTTTACCCTTGGAGATCTTGCCACCATAGAATACTATTTCCATCCATAACTGGGGAATTCTAATATAAGAATAGGTAGGTTTTTTGTAGGGCTTTTGGCAAAATGGCATAAAACTCTTCCTTCAAGTTTCTTTAACTGTAATGTAGGACAGTAGAGAAATCTGCTTTATTAAATTTAATTTGGTTTTCTCAGATGGGGAGCACTCAAAAATGCAAAGAATAATAGGATTACATGTCAGTAAAAAGTGAGAAACTTGTTCAGACTTTTTTTTTCCCCTCCTTCCATTCTAGTTGGAACTTGTTTATATCTGATCCGTATTTAAATTTCAGTAGGTAGAAAATCTGAGTCCTCGACTGGGGGCCTGAGATTTGTAGTGAATCCATTTTTGCTTTCACTACACAATTATCTTAGAATATGTAAGATAGCTTAGGTCACACCTCAGTAGCCCAGGAGGTATTTGAAATGATCTTCATATTACAAGCTCTTGTAGCCTTAGCATGCTGTTGATGCAAGAAGTATCCTATCTCCTAAATTACTGGTCTGGTGCTTTAAAATGTAGAGGTTTGCAGAAGTTACCATTTCATAGAATCATAGAATGGTTTGAGTTGGAAGGGACCTTTAAAGATCATCTACTTCCAACCCCCCTGCCATGGGCAGGGGCATCTTCCACTAGACCATGGTGCTCAAAGCCCGATCCAGCCTGGCCTTGAACACTTCTGGGGATGGGGCATCCACAACTTCTCTGGGCAACCGGTTCCAGTGTCTCACCACCCTCATAGTGAAGAATTTCTTCTTTCTATCTAATCTAAATCTAGCCTCCTTCAGTTTAAAGCCATTACCCCTTGTCCTATCGGTACATGCCCTTGTAAAAAGTCCCTCTCCAGCTTTCTTGTAGGCCCCCTTCACGTACTGGAAGGCTGCTATAAGGTCTCCCCGGATTCTTCTCTTCTTCAGGCTGAACAACCCCAAGTCTCTCAGCCAGTTCCTTATCCACTGAGTGGTGCATCCATCAAATCCATGTGTCTTCAATTTAGAAACAAGGATGTTGTGTGGGACAGTGTCAAATGCTTTGCACAAGTCCAGGTAGATGATGTGAGTTGCTCTTTCCTTATCCACCAACGCTGTAACCCCGTCATGGAAGACCACCGAATTTGTTAGACATGATTTGCCTCAATACTAGTAAGTCTAGTATCTCAGTCGACATGAAACATTGCATTGAACGATAGAGAATATGTTTTTTCATGAAGTGTAGAAATGAAAGCCTGTTTTCCTTGATTCCTGTACTGCAGTAATTTCAGCTCTTCCTTTATTCCCTGAAGTTTATAATTCTGTAATGCTTCCAGTTGCCCAGCTATCCCTTTTCAGCCAGTAAAAATTCACTACAAATCTCAGCTTGTCCTTGTGTCCCTTCATTAAGAGTACATCTTTTTGTCTGGTTAACAAGCATATGCATTCATGTTGGCCACTAAGAAGACAGCTAGTGATGTCACACTTGCCTTTTCATGTTGGAAACATTTAACGTGGCTATTTTCCCTATATCAGTTTTTCAGACTCTTACTGATTTTTCACAAAAAAAGCTTGTAGAAACTTTGTCTTTTTGATATCTCTATCCTTCTGTCAAACTGGCTTAAAATTGGCCAATAAATCATAGCTTACTAAGGAAAATAAGCACAGAATGCAATTCCAAAAAAGTTTCGGGAAACTGGCTTTAAAACCCTAACAAGCATCAATCCTGCAGCTCTATTTTAAAAGTGGTGGCAGAAAATCCAGACGAGAAGTAGCATCAGTTCAGTTTACCGGTTGGAAGTTGATAGATGAAAAAACTTTGCAAGTCTACAGCTAAAAGTCTAAGTCAAAGCTGAGACCTGAAACCATGTGAAGATGTGTGATTGATAAATAGAGTGTACACAAAAGTGTAGCAGATAAATACCTGGTTTTCCTCGTAGTAGATTGGTTGTGCTTGAGAAGCAGACGATTCAGTTCTTTGAAACAAAACCCGATGTCATTTGTGTGAACTTAAAACAAAAATGTTTGATAAGTTATTTAAATCGTGAAAGCTAAAGCAGTTTATTCAAAACCAAAAGGGTGTCTTATCTGCCTCCCCTTTCTATGGGTCTTGTCCCAGTCATAACCAAGTGAAGCAACAGAAGAGGCAGGAGGTTCAAGCAAAAAAACACCCATATCCCGTTATTTCATAGGATAGAATCCCTTAAAATACCATAAAGATTGAAAGTGATGATAAAAGCAGAAAGGAAGGAAATGAGAGAGAAAAGGAAACTTCTGACATTTTAGAGAGAGCTTGAGAGGGTACTTAAAAACCGATGTGGTGCTGGAGAACTCTTATCAGTGCAGTTAAGATGGAGAGGTAGTGTAGAAAAGATGTGCAGGGAAGGTACCTGTGCATTGAGTAGGTAAAACATGGGGCAGTGTTCTTCCCTTCCTCAAAAATAGCATTTCTTCATCCATGTCTGTTTTAACTAATATGTACAACACAAATGACTAGCTAAAATACTGTTTACTGCCCTGTCGTTGTATAGCTTGTTGGTCTAAATATCTCATGCACATGCCACAAACATAAAACCGTTCAGTTAATATTTTTTTGGCAAAACCCCAAAGTATTAATGAAATTTTAATTTGTTTTGGCAAATTGTACATTTAAAAAATTATTCTTACTGAGGTATTATGGAGTAAATTTATGTAACCACTGGAAAATAGAGATAAATGGCATGCTATTTTTATAATATTTTATCTGCTTAAGTGTTCTATGTCTTGGTTAACTTTTATTAATTTTCCACGGGAATAATATCTATTTTTTACCATTTGCACCTCCAGGTTTTCTTTTCATCTTCTGCCAAAATAATTGCCACATGTAACTCCTAAGTTTTCCTGAAGTGTAGGGCTTTATACCTTTATACGAGAGCAGCTTGTTTAATGCCCAACCAGTCTTAAAAACACCATTGTCAGGAAATCTGCAGAATATTTTTGGGTGATTGTATTGTTGTCATCTGTTTACAGTAATTTACATTTGAATGACCTATTGATCTGTTTCAGTGGGATCAGGAGTACGCTGTTAGGTGTAACAATGTATCTAAAATAATAGCTTCACGCCATATTATGTGCCAGAAATTGCATCTAATGAAATCCGTATCATGGGATACAGCAGACCTGTGAGATACTTAAGAGGCCCCTAGATATTTCCATCTTAGATTATCTTGGTCCTGAGTATCTAATTCATGATTTTGTACAATAGAGAAGAAGAGAGCCAATGATACTGGATGTGCTTTGCATGTCTGCTAAACACATTTCACCGCACTACCTTGATTTATGTGCTATTTCCCCTTCTCTAATTCAGAGCTAATTAAAGTCTTTTGACTGCTTTAAAGATACAAACTGCTTGCTTTTTTTTTTTTCTCAACAGTACTGAGATACTTCAAAAGAAGAAAAGAAAACCCCACACTTATTTATTGCCCACATAAACTGCATACCTTATCAGGTATGTGAGCTTTTACGTTCTATAATATTCTCCAGCTTCTGCCACTGTTAAACTCAGTGCAGACCCAAATACTGCTTTAAAGGCAGTTTCTCTCACCTTTTTAACTGCTACTTGTGTCCCAGGAGAAGGTGGCAACTGTATGAAAAGGAATAACATAGAAGTGAATATTCTTCTACTTCTGATCTGAATGTTCCTCATGTGTGTATTACACGTAAAATATGAAAGTGTGTACTGTAAAGTATGTATGTTACATTGCACTTCCACAACGGATTGCCTGGCTATTTCGTCATTAGGTCCTACTCAGTAAAGACAACACTTATTCATTGGGTTTTTTATTTCTTAGCTAACATGGAAGCCAGAGAGATTGCTCTTCCTCCTGCCTCTCCACTCTGAGTATCTTACTGGCATGAGGATTGGGACTTGACTTGACGAATGCCTGGTAGGCATTGGCTGTGCTTAGAAGAGGAAATATTATTGGTGACAAGTGAAGGGTTATTCTGATACAGGCAAAATAGCTCAGTGTCCTTTTCAATACACTGTATAGTCTGTTTTTATGCCACTTGAGAGAGAAATATTTTCTTACAGTAGAGCTTTAGTGAACCGGTCAATAGAGATGTTACTGGACAAACACTTTCAGGTTATCTCTGAAAATTTCATGAACTCCCCAACTGCTAACTTCAAATCTTAAATTAAACAAAGGATCCAAATCTCTTAAAGAGATTTATAAATTTATAATCTGGAAATGTAAATCTTAACTACAGCTATTCCAAATTTGATCTATGAGTAGTGTAGGTTAGGAAGAACAGTTTTAGGAATAAAAAAAGACTATGTTAAAAAAAAAAGTAGTCATGAGGGTTTTTCTTCTTAGCTCTTCTTTTATCTTAGTTTTTGGTTACATAAGCTCAGAGCTTTAAAATAATTCTTTACTAGAGAAGCAAAACTTTAAGCCAACTTGCCAATTTAAATATTTGATATGAGCTCTCACTTGCTTTGTAATAGTAATTCCATGAAGAAAAGGTTACTTTTTGCAAGTGGAAATGCCTCATGTTGGTGAACAATATATTAAGGTGGATTAATAGCAGTATTAATATTGTGGTGGATCAGGAAAAAGACAGTTTTCAGAAGGGGACTTGAATTTTAAAGTAATGTTTGTAAGGCAGCATATAGTAAAGGAAATCTTAAGTCTTTTCAAGCCATTTTACTATACTGACCAGCTGTGTTTCTTCTGGATTTATGGGAGCTAGTTGTTTTTATGCTTATGTTTGAATAACATGATAGCGCTCATAAAATGAAATAACTGAGATCCCAGGCAAGTGGATTTTAGCATCAAAATATTAAAGATATCTAGGCTACCATCTTTTAAAAGATTCCAGAATTAATCATTATATCCATTTTGCCTTTAATGTTCTAGCTGGTTTTTTATTCTTTATATGGAAGACAGATGTACCCCTTAGATGCTATACTTTCTGCTTGTACTGTGCAACTAGTATGTTTTGTTAATATAAAATGGTACGAAGACAGTGTGATGTATAAGAGCTTGTAGATCTTGAGGTTATTTGGAGAGGCAAACAAAACACCTGTCCTGTCAAACATCTAAGTCACCGGGCTGTTCAGAGGTTCTCTTAAAGAAGATCCAAAGAATGTAAGAATGATGTTTATGACGATCAAATAGTGATATTTTGTCACAACTGTGTGTCTTACAGCAGTGCTTTTCTTTATCACTCCAAAGTGCAAATCCTCACAGGGATTTTCATATATATATAAACACACTACTCATTCAGGATCAGGAATCAGGGACTCTCTGGTGTTGCAGTCTGGCAGTTCTGGTCACTGGAGCTTGTTTCACTTCCCAAACTAGCCCTTACAGCCAAACAGGGAGCTACACTATCAGTATTTTCTATTGTTCTTGTATATACTCAGTATATAAAGGTTGTGGTTCCTGTGAAAGTCTGTTCTGAACTTGGTTTCATGAGTCACTGAGTTCAGGAACAGACTATGGTGAAGTTAGCCATTTGCTTTAGCTCAGCCTTGGTTAACATAAAATAAAAGTATCTTTGTGGGTTTTTTTCCTTTTACAAGATTGCGGAATAAACACAGTTGAAAAAACTTTATACAGGTACAGATAGAGGACAATGAAAAACAAAACTGTATTTACTAAATATATAGATTAGCTCCGTTTTTTCTTTTCACTTTCTATGCATATAGCTGACAAGTTGACAGATGCTTTACAGATGTTCTGTAGGCTGATGATCTGATTTTTTTGCAACCTTGTGATGTCAGGTCTCCCTCATGGAAAGGAGTTGCAGTTTGGGGGATCCACACTTTTTGAGGTATAACTTGCATATCTTTCATTTAAGGGGATTTACTTCCTCTCTTCTCTTTTAAGAATGCCTTAGTCTTTAATATCACGAGAAATCAGTTTCAGCTGTTCTTTACGCTTTAGCAGTAGAAGTATTAATATCCATTGGGCATTGGTAGATGCTATTGTTACCTATCCAAGTAGGTTAAGAACTAGGCAAGCCAAAAATGTATTGTGAAGGCAGTATGACACAAAATGTTCTTTTTAATTGGCATGGATAATGTGAGAGTAAAACCTTTCTGTGTATTTGTGACATTTGTATTAAATATAAAGATGGACATTGCCAGTCACGCCTAATACAGCCCTATAAATGAGATTAAGACAAGCACTTCATTACTGGTTGCCTTTTGAGACATGATATGATGGTTGGTAACCAGTCATTTTGGGGTGATACCAGGGCTGAGGTTCTGACTGATTTCCTGAGTGATATGACACTACGTTTACTGAAATAATTTCGGTTTAAAACCACTTTCAAATATCAGTTTCTTAAGTGATAAAAAGAATGTTATTGCTAACATGCTTGGGCTTAAAAGTTGAAACTCTAGCTGTTCTTTGATCGTGTAGAATGCTAATGTGTTGAAGGTACATACTTACAAGTATTTTTCATATAAATATAACCTATTACATAGTTGCCAATATGATTTTTATGTAAATGGTGGAGTATGATATTGAGAAGTGTAGGGCATTCAGGCAATAACAGTTTTTAAAATCGGAAAACACTTCACTAATGTAAGTCCCTAATTTATATCATCTTGGACATATTAATTCATTGATCAGCAATGGTTAGCCCTCTACGCACTAATCAGAAAGAAAAAAAAAACCAACCCTCTTTAAAAATAAGTGAAAAGAAATTATGATGCTTTTTTTGTTGTTGTTGTTGTTTACACATTAAAGAGTTTGAGGCAGAAAAACACAAAACACCCCATGGACAGAAAATAGTAAACTTTCTTCAGTTTCTTGATACTCAGAAGTGCTACTTTACTGCATATTCTATTTATCCATGCTACAGAAAATAGGATCAGCAGGCCAAAATTTATTTTTTTGTCTCTCTACAGTTTGAGTTTTCTGTAACTCGGATAAGATAAACGAAAGTTAAATATTTGCTAAACCAGCAGTGAGTCCTATATGAGAAAAGGGTGACTTTCTAGGGTGCAGACCCTGTTGAAAACTTCCCTTAGAGGAGACAGATTTCTGGAAGAAAATGGTAACTAAAAACAAAGTTAAAACTACAGTTACAAAAAAGTAAGTTGTAGTTAAAATATAAACAACTATTTTTAACTGTACAATTAATTAAGGATTAAATATTATCAGTATAAGCATATATAAACAAATTGTTCCATGTAATAGAATAAATCATGAATAATAGTTCAAGGCCTCCTTTCCACCTGGCTTTTCGTGGAACACACCTTTTCTTGCATTCTGTTTATGTACAAGTCCATTAGTTTTATCAGTCAGGTAACAGCAACCTCTGTTTCTGTGTGCAGGTGGAAGGCTAATTTGTGGCCTTATGTCTTTCTTCAAAGAGGGATGGAACTTCCTTTGTATTTGGCAGTGAATGTCAGTACTTAAAAAAAATGACATCAACTTCTATAATAAATACTGTAATTGAGTTAACTTTGTGTTGCTAGGTATTGAAAATCTATGTGAAATACAGATATTTTATGAATTCGATATGTAATTGTGCTGTAGATGAGACTTCTGAAATTCAGGTTTGCAGCAGTGGAACAGTTGACCATCTATTCTGATGAAAAGTGAATTTCCACACTGCAACATTCACCTCTCTGAGTAGGGACCGATGAAAGTTTGAATATTAATGGTAGGATGAAGACTTAAACTTTTCCAGAAAAAAGTAAAGGTATTTTAATTCTTAATAGTCTTTAATTAGAACTCTGAAATAATTAATTTATGCAGTACGTGTCTAACTAAATACTAAGAAAATGAATATTATTTAAGACATCACTATAATTCACTGTATTTCTCATATTTGTTACATGGTCAGTGACTTAGAAACCTGCTTTGATTTCTTTCTGAAGGCTTTGAAGTTTCATTAGTTAGTTGCTTAAGGTAGCTGTAAGTGTTTAGCAAATAAGTAAGTGGGAGTATAAGTTTTTTCATTATGAACATGTTGGACTGAAGGTCCATCCAAACTCTTACCTGCTTTCAGACTTACAGTTGATATATATTATGCTTCTACATTGACTAACTAGTGTAAAATACCCAGTAGAACTCATGAGGAGAAAATCTAAGTGGAGATTTCTTCAGTCAAAATTGCTGTAGAAAACTGAAGATTTCTGTGCATACGTAGGACAATGGAATTCTCTAAAGGAGCAACAAACACATCTATTGAGTTAATTAATGAGCTTTCAAATGAGTAAATTATTCTTCCTACATGTAAAGACATACTGGTATAAATAGAAATAAAGTGGAAAATATGGAACTTGGGGTGGGAGGAGAGGGGAAGGTGTATTTGTTGTTCCTCAACAGATAAATACAGAAAAGACCTTTCAAAAACGTATACTTGGGCAACTGTATTTATCAATAATTTAGAGGCAAGGATACAATAGTTTTTTTCTACATTTGCAATGCATTTTAGAAAGAAGTATTGAAACGGATTTAAATTACAGCAGCAGAGATTTGAGACACTCAACCTTAACTCAGCCCTGTAGTGACACCAGGAGGAAAAAGTCTAAAATCACTTTTCTCCAAGCTGGCATCTTGGTCACTAAAAGGCTTTTATCATGTCTTCATGCTTAATGCATAGCATCAGTAACAGGAACAAGCTGATGCCTCTCATGTCTGTTCCTACATGTTTGGAAATCTTTTACATTAACGTTAACTGGTTTTTCATATTCATGTACTGCTTCGTTTTGCCCAAATTTTCATATTGTTCTAGTAGCTTACCTTTTAAATTATTGGTAATTGTAATTACACCTTAAGTCTAGAAATACCTTTATATTGTATGCAACACGCAGATACACTCTCCGATACATATCTTTTGTATACTAGATACCCACTTGTGTAATTTGTGCATGAAAATTGAATATATTTTATATGTTGAGCATGATCTTGCTTTACTTTCAGCGGGAGAAATAGATTACTATTGGATTTAAAGCATTGTAATTAAATATGGCCACAAACAAATACAAAAATCCTGAGTAGAAGAAGAATAGTGGTTTTGTTTTATACAGCAGGTTTTGACAATTCCAATAGACTGAACTCATGTATGTGCTTGAATCTCACTTTGTGCTGTAGTCATGCTTCCAAACTTGAATACCTCCACTGTTAAGAAGTCAAATGTATGAACTCTGTATGTTGATAGTCCAGTGGCTTGGGGATTTTGAAGGATATGATGTTGCTCAGATGACGTTAGTGTGTAATTTCCCAAGAAACGGGAGTAGCCTAATGGTTTTCCTTTGGCCGTCTTTATCTGAATGTCAGTATTGTTCAAGAAGCACCAAAAATGTCTTCCTCGTACAGACTGTGAGCTTGCATATTAGAAGCTTTTCCCTTTCAGTTTTCCTCATATAAAATCGGTTGGTTAGGGAAGAGCAGGGAACCACGCTCACCTGTCTTTTTTGTCTGACCAGGTAGAAGATTTGAGTCCTCAAAGTATTTTCTTGACTTCCGTTCTCCAGATCTCACAGGAGGAAGTAAGATTTTTTTGGTTTTAAGTTGTTGCTAGCAAAGAATCTCATAATACTTCAATTAGAGAAGATTAAAACCTAGCAGCAGGAGCTCACAGTGAAGGAGATGCACAGTTAGAGAGGAGGAGAGGTTGGGCAATTTCCACTCTGTCCTGCAGTCGTGAGGGCCCAGAAATCTTTTGTTGTGTTTTATCTCCTCCTGGATCCTCCTGAGGTCTCTGCCCTTACCTGCTCCAGGATCCTTTGGCACTTCATAGCCACTGATAACTTAGGCATTCTGCGAGGAGAAACAGGGCAGAAAGGGCTTTGGGGGAGAAATGAGAGCATTGGGTCAAATAGAATAATGCATAAATTAATGCGTGTGATCTAGTGTGAGCGTAAAACACCAAAGAGGCAAATGTTGGGTCAGGTGCACAGTCTAAAAATCTATTTCTACTAAATGTATTCTTTTTATAGTGATAGTTGTTTTGGGGCATGCTGTCTCATGATCTGCAGTGTGTTTGCTTATTATTTTAAAAATAGTTTTTGCACTGTAGATTGTATTTATGTAAAGCTCTGCTTCTGGGTGCTGCAATTTCAATATGAAATTTCTGTAAATGTTAAGACTGTTAAGTTTAAACACTGCTTAGCTCCTAAGGTGATACGTATATGTCCTGGTTTCTTCCTAGTAGGTGGTATAGTGCTGTGTTTTGGATTTAGTACAAGAGTAATGTTGGTAACACGCTGTTGTTTTAGTTGTTGCTAAGTAGCGTTTTCACTAGTCAAGGACTTTTGAGCTTCCCATGCTCTGCCAGGTGCACAAAAAGCTGGGAGGGAGCATAGCCAGGGCAGCTAACCTAACTGACCAAGGGGTTATTCCATACTATATGACGTCACACTCCGTATATAAGCTGGGGGGTTGGCCGGGGAGGAGCGATCGCTGCTTGGGGACTGGCTGGGCATTGGTCGGCGGGTGGTGAGCAATTGCATTGTGCATCACTCATTTTGTATGTTCTATTATTATTATTATTATTATCATTATTATTTTCCCTTCCTTTTCTGTTCTATTACACTGCTTTTATCTCAATCATCCATGAATTTACTTTTTTTTTTTTGATTGTCCCCCCCATCCCACTGCGGGAGGGTGGAGGGAGCGAGCGAGCGGCTGTGTGGTGTTTGGCTGCCTGCCACAATGGTATAGAACACTTCTGCAAAAGAAATGGCAAATTTTGTTGGATAGCCATAACTGACAAATGTGATACGACTCAGATATTGCCGCTTTCCCCCATGCGCTTTATGAGGTGATGCAAACATATTTCCAAGTTCTGTGAAGGAAGTCTAAAGGATTGATAACAGTAATAGCTTTATTTGAGCGGAGTGGTCAGTGAACAACCAGGTGTATTTTTTGTTTCAGCAATGAACTATTGATAACCTACCTTAAAATAATTGAATAATTGTCTGAACTTCTCATAATCATTTATTATCTTTTTTATTAGCAAATAATTACTGGCAGTTTTGGTTTTTCAGCACTGTCTAATGCTTCATTTAATACCTCATAAGCAGCTTCAAGTATGAAACTCCTGGTTTGCGAACTCAAGATACGTGTATATTAGCAAAAAAAGCCACCGTGTACTGCTACTTCGACCCTAATATAGTACACGTATTTTAGAATTGTATGGAAAGTCCAGTAATAGGATAAATAGCTAAATTCACATTTTCAGGATTGAAGTATTCCTCGTGGACTAAGAAATTGTTTTAATTTCTCCTTATTTCAAACAGTATAATTGGCGGCTCTTTTGCTGTTTTGAGAGCAGCCTTTCTATATAACTGAGCCGAATAATTCTTTTGAACTTTAAACCTGCAGCTGTGACTTACCAGACTGCAAGCCACCCTCACCTTCTGCTTTCCCACACTCACTAACAGCCTTCTTAAAAATAAATAAGTAGTGCAAGTAGAATTTAACTAGTCCACCTGCCCCCATCTCCAAACTAGTCAAGTGCTGGGAGATGGGTCAACTTGACCATCTGTATCAGATGAAAAAGCACAATGAACAAAGGTAAATGTCACACACATTTTGATGAAATGACAGCCCCAAACAGTCTTGCTCTGTCCCTGAGAAGCTTAACGTAAACGTTGAACAAGAAAGGCAACGGAGTAGAATGATGAAAAACCTGCTCACGAGAGCCCTCTGGGCAGATGAGCAATTGTCTGACATCACCCTCTGAGACCTCCCGGAGTGGAGAGACCAGAGTCACTACACTGATTTTTGGCCATCCTTGCCAGTGTCTGCAGATGAGTCAACAAAACTTAATGGTTCATGTTAACACAGGTTGCTGACAAGTCTGCAATAATCAGTATGGAAACTTGACCTCTGTCTTTTGCCAAGAGGAGATCATAGACCAATTAAGCCAATGTAGTCTTTGTACCTTACCTAGGCTGAAAGCCAGATTGAAAAGGGTCGTGGAAGTCAAAGATGCCAGATGGCGTAACAGCTGTTTAACATAAACTTCTCAGTCACCTTCTTCACTACAGGCAGTTTAGACAGGGGATGACAATTGATAAAATTACCAATACTAAGCTGACATCTCAAATACAGGTTTGTAGCTGATTATTAGAAGAATGCTGGCATTTAGCTTTTCATGTACTGATGAGAAAAGTAGCGTTGATGACTTCTGATTATTTGATTTTTGTATCTGAAGAATAGTTTCATCCTTCCTCGTTTTACCATGCCTATCAGGATATGGTTAAAATGTCCAGAATTCTTGGAATTGATCCATATATTTCTTAGCACTACAAATGCCTTTGTTTTTTTCTTTTTTTTTTTAATTTCCTGTTGACACTCTAATCTTGAATCAGAAATCTGCGGCTTCCTTTAAGACCTGGATAGTTTTATTAATCTGAAGGATATCTGCTGGATACTGCTTTAACTTTTGCAGTTCAGCTGGATAAAACAAATCCATCTCATTTTCTGCCAAGGTGGAAAACAATCTGATGGATCATATCAATGATATATATGTTACTACTTTGCCAAATTAGTTAATCCATAAAATTATAGATAAATTATGGGTAAAATTGTGTTTCAGAAATTTTTTTAAAATGTTTATCCATCACCAATTTTCAAACACAGAGATGCTTACATTTGAAGAAAGAAATAGTCTAATTTATTGTTCTGTTACTGTGGAAAGTGAACTTCTTACAAATAGATTCTGAAGTAAGAGTATTTCTTCTGATGGCCACTGTGATAAATAATGAAGAATTAGGTGAGATTGAATGTCTAGGTTCAATTCAGCCTACTGCAGTCTAGGGTGTTCTGGTCTGGAAATGTCTGTGTATAGTTGGTAAATAAAGCTATATCGCTGCACATGCTCCAAAAATTTACAGCTCTAGCTTAAGGTCATGTAAGAAATAGGCACTTAAACTGTAATTTCTAAAGTTTAAACCTCTTTAAATCTGCTGAAAGAGCAAATCCATTAGGCCTTGTGATCCTCAAGCCAAAACGAACACTGACAAATAGCATTGAGTTCGCCCTGAAATGTAGCAAGGGAAGAGGTTTTCCCAGCTCTTATAAAACAGCCTATTGATTAGAAAACTTGCCCAAGAAGCGGAAAGCCGGGCAATAGAATTTCCCCAATGTGAGGAAAAAGGGAGCCACCACATCCCTTTTAGCTATGAAGGTGTCCTAACTGCACAGCCTTCAGGGCTACATATTGGACCATCCTCCCTGCTTCTTCTCTTATCAGGCCGCTGAGTAGAAAGAAATGCAAACGGGGATTTGAGGAGTAAGAGCAAACTAGAGGAAGCCTGGTTCTGTAAGCATCAGCTCATTGAAAGCAGTCACAGCTTCAGGGATTACTTACGCATTTTACAGTTAAATGAATACCTAAAATGCACAAGTAGCATTAGTAGTGTGGACCTGAAGGCAGGAGGTGGCTCTAATCCAATCTGAAGCCAGAGTGATGGCCTACTAAGGTGTTTAACCTACTGAATAATAAAGGCCTATGAAGTTCTTTGAATTAAGTTTGGTTTCCTTACAGTTACTTTACTGTAGTGAGAGGATATGTTTTCGAAACATCAGATGTAATCTGAAGTTTTCCAGTGAACGGCATGCATAGAAATGGAGACACTGTCAGATAGTCTGCCTACACTTCCCTATTCATGTGAGACTGGACGTAGGTGATACTTAGATACAGTTTTCAGTAAAGAAAGCTCTACCCACTTAACCACGTTTTTAACAGGTATTCTGCTTGTTTCTGGGCATTTACAGAACTCATCATCATCAAAAAACCAAAGAGATTCCCAGATGGGAAAAGGAAGGAGAAGAAGCCTGAAAGACATTTGCTTTCCTGTCTGGAGTGGTATAGAAAGGCAGGAAAAAGTAGCGACTTGCACTCACTGGTAAGTGGATTTTTTTTTTCCCCTTTAGACTTCCTTGTAGACTTTACATTAAACTGTAACAATTTGAAGAATTACAGGTATGTTCTTCCTTTTCTCCGGTTATCAGTGGCATCCTTGCAATAATAAAAGTGAAAAGAGTGATTCACCCTGATGATGCAGAAAGCTTTAATACGCTCCTTTTGCTTTACTTTCCTGTGGAGCTAATAGGTATCAGAAAGGGGCAAGAGATGAGAGCTTTTGCACATGTGCATTTATGTTTTCAGCATTGCCTGTGTGTTCAAAAGAAAAATCACTATGGGACTCTTTTTTTTATGTGATGATCTTTTGTTGCATCCATTGAGAAAGGAAGTAATCACTTGGGAATAGCTACTTTATACAAGTTCAAAAGACTTCCAAAAGAGAAGAAAGTCATGCTTCTCTATATAATACAGCAAATGCCAGAAAAGGTGGGTCATTCTCACTGCAAGCCATAGGACACACGAGGCCAAATTTAACCCTTGTGTAAATTCCTCTTGAAGTGACTGGAATTATCAGAGGATGAAACTAGACAATCATTAATGGACAAAAAATAAAATATTAAGAGAGCTCTTTTGAATATGTGGCAGTTTCATGTTAGTATGCACAAAAGCTATCAAAAGCTATTGGCTTGTCAAGCATTACTTACTAACTTTTTTCCCCAACCAAGTGCTGATTAGCTGATTAGGTACATGTTTCCTTTCTGTTCTATCAAAGTAGTGGCTTCCCTACAGTCTGGAGGATATTGCTAGTCCCAACCTAGGTGACCAGGTCTGTTTGTGGAAAGGCGTAGTGCAGTCTGGATCTGGAACATGACAGAGATCGCTAGACCTTACTCTGCTGGGAAGAATAGATAATCTTACAAACCAGATTTTATTGTATGCATCTACTCTGTAATGAAGCTTTGTTTCTCTCTAGGTTGCTCACTTCTGGCTTTATATAAAGCCTACATAAAGGCTGCCCCAAAATTAAGAGAAGAATTAGATAAAATGTAAATGATCTGCATACACAGATCAGAATAGAAATCCAGAGACAGGTAAGGGAGGAAAGCACAGAAATGTATCTATGGAGATGCTATGTCCACAGTATTACATAAAAGTGAAGCCCTGTAGCTTTTGTTACAGACCTGTTGTTATGATAAGATTTTCAGAGCATGTAATAGTTGCTTAATTCGTAATCTGATTGGAAGCACCAGGATTTTTATCACTGATTTCAAAGTAAACAGAGGTTACATAACACAAAGTGCAAGGTAGCATACCAATACAATATTGAAGTAAGCATATTTTTAAATATAGAAAGCATTTAAAACAGAACATATGCGTGTATATTTCTGATTGTGTTCAATGAATTCTTCTGCTATGAAGTCTTTGATTAAAAGTGATCCAAACCACAAGTAAAATTGCTCAATAATTACTTCCAGCATCTTCTCACTAGTCTTGTATATGATCTCAGATAATACTGCACTTCACAAAATCTTACTCCAGGAGGTCCCTGCCACCTCTCTTTGTGTTGGCAGAAAAAAAAGATAAGAATGTATTTAGCAGTAAGAGAGTCTGCCTTCAGACCTGTCAGATACCTGAGTGTTTGTATGTCTGTAGCTTCTGATAGCACCTTTCCCCTTGTGCTTCAGGTTTGGCACCCAAATAAACTCGTAAGTGCTATCAGCCTCACACCGGTCAAAGGATTCTAGGGAAGGATTATTTGTATTGCATTTTTTCCCTGCTTTTTCTAGAGGAAAAGTGTATTTTCTAGTTATTTTCATTAGTCTTTTAGGAGTTTTGGCTTTTTCCTGCAAAAAAGGAGCACTCTATTTAGAATGCTGCCTTTCATAAACAGAACAATGGCTGGTTTATAAAACAAGCAGGTTCAGAATGCTGGAACTTCTTGCTAAGTGTATTTTCCTAGCAGTTTTGTGGCATTCAGCTGCACTGTACAAGCTTTTGAAGAATTTTGCCTGTATTCACATATGTAGTTCTGAATCTTCTCTCAAGTAATTAGTTTTAAATTACTGTATCACTTTAAATGTCTAGTTTGTTAGGTCTACCTGCTGTAGTTGCTTTAATGTGCAGCGTTAGTAGTCATAAATCTGACACTTGCTGAATGAGCATTAATTGTAGTGGATCACATTCTTTTTTATTAGAGTTTTTAGAAGGCTCTCCAAATTTATGCTTGACTCTAGTTAAATAATATTTACACTAGTTGTCATTTATTTGTGTTTATTTTATCCTTTTGAAGAAATGAGCATGTTCAGGGAAAAAATGGTAAGCAAGGAAAGTTTGCTTAAGCAAAAGGTTTTTAAGTATTGAATTTAAATAATAGGTACAAGATTCTGTTGCCTATTTTTATTTGTTTTGTTCTCTTGTAATATTTACTCTGATGGCTTCATTAATTTCTTAATGTAAAGGTATAATGTATGTTGTACCCTCCTCTCATTGTGTACTAATTGCCAGCTTGCAGTAAATTTGGCAAGTTAGTTTGATAAAATCTTCAGCAATTATTTTGATTTTTGCTGTTGTTGCTTTACAGTTTTTGTCAGCTACAGAAATGTTAACATATTCCCCAGGGTTTCCAGAAAACTGTTAGCCCTATACTTCCGTATGTGTATTCTAGCAAAGGGTCTCCAACAGTAATTTTGAGTGTTTGCAATTTTCAACCCAGCTGGTTGCAGAGCATGCACAGTGAGAGGAATGAAGCCAGTATTACAATATACAATAAGAACATTCCAAACTCCTTGAGGATTAAATGTAGTCTTCCTTAATCCCTGGCTTTTACTCTAAAGTATGCAATACTGTTTTCATTAAGCAAATGCACTATAAATTGATCCCAAAAAGTGGGATAATGAAGGTTGGTTCTATTTGGTTGTTTTGGCAGCTCAATCTTTATGTAGTCTTCATTGTTCAAACAAGAGCATCATTATATTTCTTGTATGATTTTGGAAAGTTACTTTCTGGTTTTGGACAGACTTACTGTAATTGACATTTTACCACTTGTGTCTCTGTGGTTATCTGTAATACAAACTACTGTCAGCTGTGCCCTAGTCATCAGACAGTAAACTGGCAGATTGCTAATCCTTTCTCATTTGTACTGCATTTCCTCCTACCTTGGTGATTATAAGGTTTATTTCCCTAGCTCAATAGCCGTCATTTAAAGAACTAAATTATTTCTCAGTATCACAATGCTCGTTGAACTAATTGTATGGGGTTTTCTTTCTCTTTTTACATGTGGGGGAAAAAATGACAATTAAGTAATTTACGTTAAGACCATAAACTGCATTTGTTGCTTCTTACTAAATACAATAATGGAAAGTTTCTGTTGCATGTATGTGTATGTGTAAAACTCGTTCAGATTGTTACTCTGTGCATGCACGTACCATATAGGCCAGTTACTATGTGCTCAGAGACATTAATTTTATAGTAAGTTGCTTGTATGATTGCAGTTAAGTCACTGGAGATCATTTTGTGCTTCTCTGGGGCTGAGGTTGTTTACGATGAGCAATGGGAAAGCGCTAATCCTCCCTCAGAGCTCTCCATCTGCAGAAATTTCATTTCAGAAATTTGTCCTGATAAAGGGCAAAGAGCACATCTGCTTAATCACGCAAATGGCCCATTTTTATAAATGGATGCTTTCTCTTAGAACTATCATGCACACATACAAATACAGACACAAACTCCACTGTAGTTTCGGTGATTGATTTCATTATTTTAATGGGTGATAATCCACATTATGGAATAACACGGATCCTTTAGGGCAAAGCTTTTACAAACCACTTTATTAGAATACGCTACTTAAAATAGTAAGAGAAAACAACAGCACAGTTAGAGACGTATACATGTATATATATGTATTTCTTCTGAATACCTGAACTGACAGACACCTAGCAACTGTTTATTGTAAAACATCTGCAAAGAAAGAATTATATATGTAGCAGATATTGTCCCTGACCCAAACAAGAGAACGCTATAGGTAGAATACCTTGTTTGAGAGACTGCTGCCAGAAGCACTGTCCCAGTACCCTATGTACTTTCATACTTCATTCTCAACTCTTTTTACCTGCAGGAACAATGGAAGAATTTTATACATATAGAAGTAACTATACAGTTTTCTTGTTAAGCCAGTACAGTTTCTAGCAGCGGGAGAACTGGAAGAACATACTAAAATAGAAGTGGTATGGATTTCTGAAAGAATTCTGGAAGATTTTCCATATATTGGACAAATACTACGGTGCTGTGCAGTTTTTGTATTTTAGGAATTACAACATTATTTCTCTATTGACAAGACAGGCCTCAGCCCTAAGCAATAATAGAGCCTCCTAACTATAGCAATGAGAGAGGCTACATGGAAAACAGTTTTCTATACTGTGAAACTTCTCAACTTTTCAAGTTCTCCCCCCATCTTTCTCAAGGACTGAGAAAAAAGGCTTAACAAGTGTGTGTGTGAGTGTGCCTAGAAGTTGATTTTCATAGAGAAGAGGAATATAGAAAAGAAATAAGATGAGACAAGTGTTAAAAATAAAACCTCAGACACACCAATTGTGATAGTCAAGTACCTGTGCTGACATCCCAAGTCAAGCTCTTAAATTATTAACACGGTTTGCCTTCTTTCCCAGTGGATGTTGTGTCAAAGCTGACTTACTTTGACTGAGGTGTTTCATTTTTGAAAACCTGGCATTTTTCCAACAGCCACAGTTTCATTAAAGCTTTTCCATTAGGAAAAGAAATAGTTCAGTGACGAGCTTCTAAATGTGGACTGCACAGTATCTGTCCTACAGCACTGGTGAGGAATGAATAGCAGCTACATAGGGCTCCTGGAATGTAGCATACCCACCTGCGCTCTGATTGTATTATATGTGGCACACAGTAATGTAGAAATATCATACACACAATAATGTAGAAATATCATACACACAATAATGTAGAAATATCATAATGTGGTGAATATTTTATACCTTTCCTGGTATAAAATATTAATTTGGTTATTCATTCACCTTTAATGAGCTAAATTAGAATCACATTTGAAACATTGTTTAAAACATTATCCATGTTTACTTGTCTTATAACATAAACCCCTGTTAAAGATTCCATATGTCATGTTGTAGACCACATTTTTCTTCAGATTCCCCTCCTCCCCACAACCTTTCTGCCAAGTTAGTGGTATTTGTATCTGATATTTTGCTTAGTTCTGTGAAAAATCGTAAGTAGCAGGAAGAGCTATATGGAAGTGCAGTTGAGACAGTGGAAAACACGCAAGAACAAGTTGTCATTCCTATTCCTCCTACTTCAGTCTGGAGCGGATGCACAAAACTTCCTCTTTATCTACTTCTTGCGGTCACAGCAAGTGAGACTGTCTGACACGGCTACTCCAAATGACAAGGAGGCCTGGCTTCATTCATTAGATGCAACCACAATTTAGACTCAGGTGGTAATACAGAATAAAAGCACTCATTTTCCATCGAGCACACTCAAAGGAACGTGGAAAGTACAGGATGAAATTGTCAGAACAAAATGAAGTAAAGTGAGGAAAAACATAATGGGGAATGGAAGAGTAATCAAAAAGAATGAGGGGATGCGAGGTAATTGGCCAGGTAAATGGCATCAAAATGCAAAAGGGCATGGAAAAGAAACAGAAAAGAGTAATCAAGAAGATGAAGGAAGCGTATGTTAAGACATAAGACATCAGGTACAAGTGTTTAAACATTACCTGTGCATTCTGTCAGATATATCTGAAGGGGAGTGTTTTATGCAGTCATATTTTCAACTTTATGACTTAGTAATTACATAGCCTGACTGCCTCAGAAAAGTGAATTAAAATACAGTATTTAAACTACTATGAGCCGCTATCTCATCTGCCAGGTGTTAGGCATTTCATAGTAGCTTGAGGACTCTATTTATATGTATTATATGGCTTTAAATATTGTACAGATGTGAATACAATCACATCATTTTAAATGTGCACATTCAATGAGGCATCTGCGTTTTTCACAAACATCATAATTGCATAAAAGAGGGAATTGTGAATGAATCCTCGGATCTGTGATTTTAACATAAATATGTGGTAAATATTGTTAGCTCTCTATTAAAGGGGACACGGGCTAAATACAATGAGTGTTGCGAAGAGGTGTAATTTCCAAGTGTTTTGTGTTAAATATCTAATCAGCATGGAAGATTCCATCTAAATCTCAGCAATATAAAATGAATGGCTTTTGTTTTATCTTTCTACTGTATTTTTCAAAGAAAAGTGCAATACATTCTACTAAAAAAAAATTGCCCCTTACCCCCAAATTCCTAACCTTGTTCCCCAGGAAATGGCTTTCAATGTCATATTTTTATTAAAAAGATTGAGTTGAATGCAATTCTAGCTTAGATAGTTTTTCAGGGTACAGTTCTACAATGTAATGTGTTTGGTGAAGAAAAACGGGCACCTTGACAAACTATTGAAAATAATTAAAGTGTAGATACTTTTCTCTTTCGGGAGTGATTCACATCGCTACCACCTGGCAGCCTCTGGTAGGCACGAGTGGGATGAAGTAGCTACTTGCTGCCTCCCCCCTGAAAGACCCTGACTGCATCTGCAGCTCCTTCTCAAATGCTGTTTTATGCTGGTACAGAGTAGAGGCAGTTGATCATGCAGTTGGGCTGTTGTTTCACCTGGAAGGTATATCCCTCCCGGATGAGAACGGTGTATTTCTGTGTGATCCCTTCTCTTCAGTCTGTTCTGTGTTGCTTATTTACTCCTGGTTTGTACTGGCATGGAATAGGCCGAAGTACATGGTTAACTGGTCTCAGATGGGCAATTCCTCTGTGCTATAACTTGGCCATGTCAAGGGAAGGTCAAATGCTTATTCAAACCATCCTCAGTGGTTTTAAGCCTAAACCCTTGTGTTTTGAAAGGGACTAGATGTGTTCGTATTGTCAGATACAGCAAAGAAGCAGATTGAGGTGGTTTCCTTGCCTTTTTCAGCAGTTAGTTGTGGTCTTCCGGGTGAGAGTCTATGTCAATGTAGCTGCATGTGTAATTGCTATGTAATTACTGTGTTTATTAAATACGAACACAACATGACTGAGCTTATACTCAAGAGCTTGACTTCACAGTGCCACAGACATGCCCCTTATCGTGCTGGGTCACACTGTTCGAACAGAAGATGTTTGCTGCAGAACTGATCTTTGGCCAATATACCTGTCTTTGTTCTGGGGAGAGAGGCTTGGACTAAGCTATATGGGAAGTGTAGTTTTATTGGCTTTAAAAAATCCTATTGACCAGGAATGTTTTCTCATGCTGTAATGGTACATTTATACTGGCAAAGCCATCTTCATTGAGATCTGGCTTTTCAAGTGTAGTTTATGTTACAAGCAATGTTTATCAAAATACATAGTTCTAAGGCTTTAAAAACATTAATAAAGTATATATCTCAGTTTTTCCATAATTTACATTCAGGACTGAATGTCGTCAGAGCATGTTTTTGAAAACCCAATTTCAAGCTAAAAAATTGCTATAATTTGATAACTAAACAAACACACAATTTTTCTGAAATGCAAGCAGCAGAATGTGAGACATTTTTCATTACTTGCATCACTGTAGCTCCAAGGATAGAGCTATGGATCAAGTTCCTGAGGAATTTGTGCCTAAAACCTATACCACTACCGGTTCAAGATTATTATATTCATACATGTATTTGGTTATTTTGAGCAGAGAATAAAATTCCAAAACACCTACGGCATTTTTATTGTAAGTTAATTTTTTTTTAACAAATTCAGCACATCTTGCTGAGGAGAGAGTTATTATTACTACTGTAAAATCATTTAGAATGCATTTGCATGGCTTAATTGACCTTGAATAATGCAAACTCTTCCACTCCGACTGACATGAGATGGAAGGAAGAGGCAGCGAGACTTGCATAATCTTCCTATTAAATTCAAACTGCCAAAATGAAAGGAAAACTGACTTAGAATTTGTCTCTAAATCACTTTGCTCTTTGCCCAATGACACAAAGATACAAAAAGAATCTGAAAAGAATTTGGTTAGCCCTCAGGAAGGAACAATCGTGCCTAATTTCAAGACATTTAATAATGGCTGACATTTTCTATGGCTCATGGAGCTCTCCTTTATAAAGATTATGGTTTCAGCAATGGTAGTCAGGTTATTTTAAGCTTATAGTAATTTTTTTTTTTTTTTCCTGTTAGAGATTGCTACTCACCATGCTATTTCTCAGTGCATCATACAGCAATGCTGAGTTTTATTGAGATACCTAAGCAATTTTACTTGTTGATTTGCTCATCCATCCATCCACAACCAGTCCTTTCCACAACTCTGTACAAGATGCTTGTGTTTCCCTCTAACCTGTGATGACAACTCTGGCCTTCAGCTAAAATTCTTCTTGAGTACTTTCTTTGTAACCTTCATTTCTTCATGCTGTTGGTTTTCACTTTGTGGCTTTATGTAGTTACCTTAGATATTTTAAAGAGACAGTAAAATTATGTCCAGTATTTCCCTTTGGTGCTGGTGGAAAAGAGCTTCTGGTTGGTAGCTTCTCAACTGTCTTTCCTCAAATGCCCCCACCGTGTTTTGGGGGTTTTTTTGAAGGCACATATTTTCCTATTTGAAGTCTGATAGATGGGGTCTACAATTATATCTCAGAAAAAACCACACAGCTTTACTCTGATTTTAATTTTTGTGTTGGGTTTAGTGAGTTCAGTGGATTGCTTTTCTAATTCTGAAGTTGTGATTGCCTTGGAGCTACATTGCTTATGGTGCTTCTAACCACATACGTATAGTTGAACAACAATAATCCAAATATAAAAGCTACTAGAATGCATATTACTAATCTTTCTGTTGCACAACTACAGTATCTGTGGAGTGAATTGGGCTTTCTTCTTTATTTTGTATTACGAGCCTACCTCTTCAGTTCAGCATAGTGTTTCCTGCTTGATGAAGTCTGAAATCTAGACTTCTCATATTAATCATCCCCTGATTATTTCTGATTTTGTTTCCTCAAGTTAGCAATATTTTTTTCATTGCTGTCTTCTGTGGTCTTGTAGGTGAATAGTATAATTTATTGTATTTCCCTTGACACAAAGCCAGCTTCATTTTTATAGCAGCAAAAGCCACTGGAGAGTCTGCGGAAAAGGTATGGCTCCATTGCATGAAAAGTCTTAAATAGCCGATTGGAGTTGTCTGCAAAGTTATAAAGCTTCTTCAAATACTGGAGTTTCTTTGCAAAGGAGCTTCCTTTTCCACTTCTCTAGCCTTATTAGAAACTCAGGACTGTATCGGGGCTTCAGTACTTAGTGGTTCACTTCACAGTCCTTGTACCACAGTTCTCCATACCGGAGGCTGTTTGGGATTGTGGAACAGCGGAAATCTGGTGGCCTTCCCATTTCAGGAAAAAAACACAGAATCCCAGCACATACATTAATTTTTCTCTAGTACATCTATTTATTTTTTCTTTTATTTTATTGTCTTTCTAATTATTGTGAGTCTTCCATCATCCTTTTGCTGACATTTCAGTAAATGTTAAAGAACAAAGATTAAAGAGCAGCCAATGCAAGTGTGACTTTAATTAAGCTATCGAGCCAGGATATTTCATTCTGAGTATTGCTGAACTTGCATTATCTCACATTTCATTGATTAACTGCATTTAAATGTAAATTTTTATTCCACATAGCCTATATTATTTTTAGTCAAGATAATCTTGTCTTAAAATATGGCAATTTATTTCTGAATCAGTGTTAGTGAGAATATAGTATTTACTCTAGATTATTTTAGCATACTTCTTGGACCAAGGAAAAGTATCCTTTGAACTATCCACGTTTTTTCCTTCCATAGATAATGTAAGGCCTTTTGGCAACGTTTCTGGATTTTTAAGCAAATACCATGAGTTTATGTAAAGTATATCTGTGAAGTACAAGTAAGCATTGTACAGGACAGGAGGCTGAAATTATTGCAAATTCAAGTATCTGACAACTTCCTTATCGCATAAAATAAAAGCATTTTTAATACATTTAAATAAATAGTTTGTATCAGAAATAGTGGCCATTTCAGTTCAATATATGCAGAGCAATACATTTGGCTTCTCATTTTAAAATAGCAGGTTTTGTTTGAAAATTGATCTAGCCTAAGAAGTATTTGAACTCCCAAAGAGATAAACAGACTTCTTTCGAATAGAATGAAATTTTTAGCATTTATTTGAAATTATTTGGAATGTTGCTTATTTTTTGCTTTATTAAAAACCCACAACTCTAAAATGTTTAAATTTTAACCAGATTATTTCTTCTGTCTTCTTTACCATAATACTCCATTCTATATATTATGGTATTCTATGCTACAATATAAATCAGTTGCCTAATTTGGTGACTGAATGAAGAGAGTCCATTCTTGCTATATTTAATGAAAAAAACCTTCTACAAATTTTATATTGTGGTTGTCTGGAAAAAGGAATCAGGATCAGTAAAGGCAGCTATTTGCTTCAATTCTTTTAAAAAAATGTAGAATGCAGGCATCTCACTGCCACTTGTGCATTTGAAAATACCAAAAACACTGAACACGTGGATGGTGAGCAGTGAATGGTAAGACTGGGTCAGTACATTGCTTTGTGCCCTTGTTCCCCCCTGTTCAAGTTGATAACAGCTGATACGAAAGCTCCAGCAGCCCTGAAGCATATCACTCCATTTATGGCCTGTCTAGCAAAGTGAATCTTTTCAAACATGAGTTTAAGGTTAATCTATTTCAAGTATGCTCACTCATGGGTTAGTGCAGCCTCTCCATCTTCTACAGCTGAGTAAAAACTAATCTCACTTAGATTATTCCCACTTGGAACTCAACTGGGTGTTCATGCAGTTGAAGCCTGTATTGATGCTTTACACTGTTTGGTGTGTACTTGTAAATTATTTGATAAATATTGAGAATATCTTTGTTACATAGCTTGTCTTTTTAAATTTTGGACAGGGAATGCTCATACCCTCAGACTAGTTCAGTGAGATCCATGTTATGGGTTGATGGAAACCATTCAGACTAGACTGGGGGGGATGGCTATCAACCACCTTTGTTTCTTTTAAAGTACATGATAGAGTGAAAGTTAGCCAGTCAGAAAGCCTGCATACTTTGCAATACGCTTTTGTGAGACAAAACAATTAATGACCTCTTGTTTAGTTGGAGTAAACAGAGTGATCAAAACCAGTGTATCTTAAAAAGTAAACAAAGTTAATGAAATAATTGTCATATTAACAATTACTACATATAATATAAACTCAGCTGACAAACCATGTCAGCAATTGATAACGTATGATTAAGATTTGAATGTCAATGGACTGCAAAAGCATAGCTACAATGCCTGTAAAAGTCTCAAACCAAAAGCGACTGTATCTTTCCTAAGCTTGCTCTATATTTCAAAGTAAATGTGAAAGAACATTTACTGAGTGAAAGTCTCTAAGCAGGGTTTAGTCATCCGTATATCAAGAACAACCTGGACCTTTTGATGGACTAGTAGCTCCTTGCCTGATGGTCAAGGTATCATAGGACCCTACCCAACTTTCTGAATGGCAGTGGCATTAGGTTATTAAATAATTTTTTCTAAGAACAAGAGCAAACATTTGCTTCTATTATGCTTTCAGGTGTACCAGTCTGCTACTGTGTGTGAATCCTTAGCCATATATCAAGGTCAGATATATGAGGTGGGCCTTCTCTAGGATATTGACAACCTTGCTGGATTTAAGCTGGCTTTACTTTTTACAAGTGACATCCCACCAAACTGTAGACATTGCTTTTGTTTAAACTAGACTAGTACCTTATTATCCTTGTCATCATTTTTACAGCAAATGGAGAAAAATAAGTACTTCTAAGATACAGTTCATCTCATCCTGAGGTAGATGTCTGAAGCAGGCCACGTACATCACACAAAGTGCCTGTTTATCCTCAGCGATTCTGAAGAGAGCTCAGGGTGATTAGCTCAAAAACAGATGTCTCTAGTGCAACAGTCTAAACCCAGGTGAGATAAATCTTAATATCCATGGGCAGCTATACTCTCCCTTAATGGCTTTAAACAGACTCTCTTGGCAAATGTATAATCACTTCCAAAATATTTATCACCCTGCTAAGAGCCTTGACTAAAGAGGGATATATTTTTTCTGCTTTGAATGTTTAGCTTCTAGTTTTACATGCTAACTGCATGGGGATGACATCTGTAAGTATCATGTTGTTTTACGTAAGGTTCAAATCTTCCAGTAAACGCATTTTTAGAATACACTCTATCTGCTTTTAAAGTAAGTCATCTCTTAATAATCTTGTCCCATCAGCAATAATTCTGTGAAGATATCTAAAATCATAGGTTTTTTTCTTCTGTGCAGGAGCTGTTCTTTAATATGTATGAAATGATGAATAAAATTCTACCTTAAATCTAGGGGGTTTAGCAGCTTACTATTAGAAATTCAGGTTCTTGCTAACTCACGGTGAAAAGAATAAAAATAAGAGTTTTTCCTTCTGAGAAATATCTCTAGTGTCAGTGATGAAAGGATTGTTCTCAGGGAACTGCAGAACAATTGTCTTGCAGCATTTGTTTAAATTAAGCCTATTTTATTGGCCTTTTGTACCTCAGAAGGACCTCTCAGATTATGGTGGGTTGAATTCTTGTCATACTGTGATAAATTCATGTGGTCTCATTTTCACAAGCACTGAACAGACACTGCTCACATTGAAATCCATGAGAGCTGTGTGAAATAGCGTTTCTACAAATGCAGGCCAAAAAGTTGTAGCACAGTCTTATTATGCCTAGACGAGTTTGTGGGATTTGAATTTTTCTCTTGAAAGTCTGTAGGTTAAACCACCTCAAGTTAATGGGAATGCTTGAGGATGTTGTGACATGCCTCTCTAAGCACAATTTTACACATGCTCATGCTCACACACGTACGAACGCACGCAAGGCGCGTAGTCTTTTGAGGAGCAGAAGCCCATCTGAGCCTTCACAGTGATAATATGCACACTCATGTTGTGATGGTAGGTATGGCCCCCACATCTCAAGGAACGTTTTGTTGGTACATAAATAGCCTTCCTATTGGGTTCATATGAAAAAGTATATCAACGATGTGAAAAAGTTATAAATGTTTGTATAATGTACAAATATGTTTATATATGTATAAATGTACTATAAAAATATAGTAAAGACTTGGCAGTCAGTAATTTCAAGCTGGCTGTAGAGTAACTGCTGCTGAAATTAGTAGCCAGCAGGGTCACTTCCATTTTGTATTGTCTTGAAATGTCTTCAAAAGATCCAATGCTCATTAGCTTTTGTTTTTAATATTATTACTACTTTTCAATGGCCGTTTACACCAGATGTTTGCTCCTGTATGTATATACTGCTATGTGATTGCAGATTGGATTGCTGGGGACCACGCAATATAACACATTTAATTAACACCATTGTAAACATTCAGAATTACACATGCCCTAGTTCCTTCTTCCCCCATCTCTTTCACTGCTTCCCAAGACTGTATGAAGAAGAGGAAGGGAAAAAAAACCCAACTAATTGAAGGATTTTCTTGGATATTTGATCATTTTCCTCTTGTTTACACACAGTACTTACAAAGTCATTTCAATTTCTCCATAAATTACAAACTGACATAGACTGTCTGATGAAATCTTTACTGTCATATTGCTTGCAATGTATATACCACTGTACATGGTTTGAGAAAAGCAGTATATGTGGAGGAAAAATGTTTGTTTCTATTGAGAAAGATACACTGTGAGGTGGTATAAAGATTTTCAACATAGACTAAAAACATAGACTTCTCTGTTGTACTTACAAGAAGAAAAGCGTTATTTTGGTTTTGTTTGCTCTATTAATCTTACATACTGTACTTAGTCTGTCAAAATCTCCTTTTAGAGTTATCTCCGTGACCGGTGAAACATGACACATGAACCATGAAAATCAGACTCGTGTGTACTGAGTTATTTTGCGGTACTGGTGGTTCTTTTGTAAGTTCAGCTAATAACAGCTTCACAGGTCAGCTGTGGGTTATAATTGAGTTAGGTCATGTCCTTGTGGCTTTGAAACAGCGGATCATCCAGGGAAACGTTAACAGATGTAACACTTGTAACACACTAAAACCAGTCATGAGTAACCATAGTTTCAACTATTCTGAGTAGTGTCTTATCTATGAAGGTGCTACAAGTTGTTAGTTTCAATGTAGGTATGTAAGTGTATGTAAATATATATATTTTTAGAAATAAATTTTTATAGGTGAATAGACATCATTACACATGCAGTTACCTCAGATGGTGTGAGTTTAATCAGTATACTGCAAAGCTTTATTTATTTTGATTAAAGATGGAAGAATCTATTGCAGGTTTAGAAAAGAGAAATCATATTTTGGCAAACAAAGGGATTATATTCAATTTAGGCCATGCATGGAAAATATGAGGTTTTAATGAATGCAACATGAGGTCAGGGAAGGGCTTCCCGCATTCTGCAGAAGCAGCTCTGTTTCTCATTTGTGATGCTCTTTTAAGGACCAAACGAGGTTTCTGGCAGAAATAAGCTGTGGGCTTTGTTGAACTCCTTCCCTCCAGTGAAGTTCAGTTCATATGACTAGTGTTACGGATTTTTATGGATTAGTTTCACTAGTTCTCACAGATGAGTTTCACTGGTGGTTCTTAGGGAAGCACTGCAACACTGCCTCCAAATTTCCCTCCCAGTGAACCTGTAGTGCAGATTGCTTAGCAATGAGAGCTTTACCTTGAAAAGCAGAAATTGCAGTGTTAGTGCTCCAGGGTGGGAGCTTGGGGAGTTGGATCCTTACTGTGAAGTACAGCATGTCTGCTTCCAAAGTAGCACCTGCCCCGCAGGCAGCGGGCACGCCAAGTGTCATTTGCCAGTGTGCTTCCAAACTGGGATTGCAGCCTCTGGTTTTGTGCAGCTTCTCTGAGGCAGGAGCTGCCGAGGTTGACAAAATGGCCGGGTGATCGTGTCCCAGAAGGTGACAATGCTGACAGGGCACTGCCCCAGGGCCCACAGGACCTCCAGGCCACCAGTGTGGCCTCCAGCGCCCGCCCCGGCGTGTCAGCCTGCTGCAGCGGGCATGTCGTGTCTGCCAGGACATCAGCGTAATATTGGGGTCTTCCGCTTCAGACAAGGCTCCGTGTACCTAGCTGTAATGGAAACAGGAGTTAAATAATTGCAACAAAGAAAAGGGTGGTTGTAACTCCTACCTCGAGGCACAGCGTGGTCTGGTTTGTACGTTGGAACCAGAGCTGCGTCACCCTAGGCAGGGGGTCTTGCTGGGCTTTGGATGCTGAGCTATGGGGCTGAAATGAAAAAATATCTGCTATGAAGTTAGAGGCCTGCCCTGGAGGCAGAATTGTCTGGTAGCAGAGATGAAAGTTGCTGCTGCTCTTTCCTTGCAGTCAAGCGTCCTGCCCTGGGGGTAGAGGCACGTAGTGTCACTTCCAACGTGACAGTGGCTCCTGGAGGCCGTGCTGCATGGCTGCCGTGCCGAACAGTCTTGTAATAGAAACTGTTGCCACGGTAGGGATTTTCCAGTAGTACAGTAGGAAATATTCAGCGAAGGAATACATTCTTGGTTCTGTTGAACCATGTAGATGTAGGCAGACATGCCTCTACACACATGCTTCCAATTTTCAAAAATTCTGGAGAGAGAAAGAAACGTGTTTCCCCTGTCCCATCTCCAAAATATTTGTTGTCTGTGTATTTATCAGGGCACTACGCTTGCTTCTAGGCTTCGCCTGTCTTGCGTAATGTGGCTTTGTTCTGCTCTATATATAACTTTACTGAAAAAAATGACAAGTTTGAATGAGGGATATATTTATTTCTCACTGTATAAAAGAGGACCTGACTCTGGTCCTCTTTTGGTTTTGAGACCTCTGAGGTCATGCTGGATATTGGAGATACCTGTATGCAGACTTCTGAGGCTGAGGACAATTAGTTTGTCTTTATTACGTGGTCTGTATTTCACAAAAAAAAGCTTGTGAGGGCATGACTCTGCTGCTTTTAAGGTAGAGGAGAGAATAAGCTTTCCTCACCTCTCAATGCATCTGTACCATAAGGGTGCAAAAATCCCTGTGTTCCAGTTTGCTTTTATTGGCATACCATTTTTGTGGGCAGAAGTGCTCAGATTACCTGATTAACTGCTAGTTTGCTTTTGTGACCTGAAGAAAAGTAAACCATTAAGAAATGAAGCCTAGACATGAGTAATTTTTTTTTTTTTTTAGTTTTAATATTATAAATTGATTCTGTCAACTGGAGATAGAGACTAGATTTTTAAAAAGGGGTCTGTTTATTGTATTGTTTTGGCTGTTCCATTTGCATTATGTCAATGAAGTTTTAATGAAATTGCAAAAATGTAACACTAATCTGGATCAGAATGTTTGGTTTGATGAGTGTGTATTTTTAACTTGGAATCTGTGCCTAATACTTTTGATCATGGCAGTGCAGGACTTAGTGCTGTAGTTTGAAATCAGTCGATTACATTAAGATCAGAGTTACAACATCTTTTGTATCATCTCCTTGCTGAAGTCATAGAAGAATTGTAATAATTACCTAGGTCTATTAACAAAAGAAAGCAGTTAAAAGTAGGTTGAACTGTGCTTTATACAATACTCCATGCATATGTACTATAGGGTTGATTTCAATGTATTAGGGAAGATATTTGCAGATGCAAAGATTTTTTTCAGTGTTTTTCATTGGCTGCTAACAAAGAAGCAAATCTCTATTGTAACAAAGGTAATCATTAACATCTGAAAGTGTTTTAATTATCTTCGAAAAATTTTCTCAGGCTTAACTTTGAAGAGTGACTGAGAAAGGTATCGTTTAAGTGATGGTTCATTTATTGCCAGCCAAACAAATAACTGAAGTAGCAGGTCAGCCAAGAGAGACAGTAAAGACAGATATATAAATACAATGTCATTTTAGTGACAATGTAAGGAAGAAGCAGAAGGCATATGTAATTCATACATATGTATGTATGATTTAGTATGATTCATGTAAATCATAAGGCATTGTATCGCGTGCTTTGTATGTCAGCAGTCTCGAGGCAGTTTGTCCTCTTCCAGTAAGAGGACTTTCTGTAGTGGTCTAGGGCACTGGGTTCCAATTGCCATAGGGCTGAGCCAGAATTTAGCTGCAATACTTGGTACTAGAGCCGTGTAGGGGATCTTACTTCAATGTGAAATACTGGTGTTGGTGGGGTTTTTTTTCCATGTAATAATTTAAACTGTAAGTGGTGCTATTTCAGAGACAAGAAGCAAAACATGAGATAAGCATTTAAGTAGGGGCTGTCCTACTGGAGAGGACTGAGTTCTCATGAAAAACATAGTTCTTACGTCTTTCACAGGCCTTACATAATTTAGTAAAACCATGGTAAATGATTCTTTAGATTTTGTTAATGGTTTTAGCAAGAGCCGAAATAGCCTTTCAAAAAGAAAAGATCACCCCCAAAATTGTCTGCTTTGTGTACAAACAAGCATGGTTTTTTTTCTGCTCTCTACTTCCACCTGCTGAAAATGTTTCAGCCTCCAATCTAATCAGCTCTTCACTCCTCTTCAGACCAGCTGTAGGAAATCAAATGGAGATAATAGTGTGAATCAAGTTCAGGAAGTTTCAAATCTGATCAGAATCTGTGTTTGGCTACATCTTACGTCAATGCCTACAGTAGTAAGTTTCTAAAATACAGGAAATTACACTCTTGAAAATTAAGTAAGTGTTCAAGTGGTGTATCTCCATAAAAAAAAAAAAAAGGTCTTTTAACTAGTGATATGATGCTGCTCTGCATCTGTGGGTATGTTACAGCATTCTCTCCATGCATGTTAAAATGATGAATGATTGTTGCCTTGTCAGTAAGGGAGCATGAGATTTGGTTAGTATGTAGGAAAACATTGTATCTGCTTCTTAATACAAATTAAGAAGCATTTATTACTTTTATTACTTTTCGCCTTGCTCGTGAAACTCATTTGCTTGGTTTTAACTGGAACGTGAAATTCTCATGTAAATTCAGGACTCCAATATCATGAGTTATTGAGAAAGAAAAAAGTTGAATACTGTGAGACTTGTGATAAAGTTACAGTGCCTGTGACTGTAAGCTAAATTTCTAGAGGAATATTTCTAGATAAATGTTTACTGTATTACTAAATATATGCTAAATAGATTTCATAATTTAGACTTAATTTATATGAAAAGGCTTTAAAAGTTCTTTCTGGAAGTGATTTTGGCACGAAAGTGAATATTGATACCAAAAGTCTGTTTCAAGATTTAACTGAAACTGTTGTTGTTGAAGCTGTTACTTAGATTTGTTGTATCATAGGACTAAAAGGTGGATGAAACATGTTTAATCTTCTGTATATGTATGTACATTTCACTAAACCACAAATGTCATCAGGTGTTTTTCAGCATGTATGTCTGAAAGGGGATGTCAGATATGGGCATAAATTTACAATTTGATTTATCTCATAGAGGTAGCTTTTTTCATTAGCCTTTGCTAGTAGAGAATTGATCTGGTGTTCGAGATGAGGTATCACCTTAGTGTTACATGTTGTCAAGATATCCTTTTTGCTGCTATATTATTGTAGAGTACTACAATATCCTAGCCTATCCGGTAGTACTGGCTTTTGCTTCGGCTTTTCAGGAGAGTACACTACACGTAGTATATAAGGACATACATTAGAATTCAGTGAAAAAGATGTCTGGACTTGTATTTTTGTGTATTTGTAAAGCTCATGAAAAAGTCTGGCAAAATGATGCAATAGAGCTTTGACAATTTATGATCAATAACGCAGTATGAACCAAATCAATAAGTAACCTATCGTGATATTTAAGTGTTCAGTTGGCTAATCCAAAATGGATGAGTGGGCTAGAATGACAGAGTCTTTGTAATCTGCTCAAGGTGATAATCATATTTCCTAATGATACCTTAGGCAGCCGAGAACTATCCCACTATGATATTTGCCTGGCGTCGTTGTTTGTTTGTGATAATATGATTAGCGTGATAGGGGAGAAGCAAAGGGCTGCTATGCTCACTTTGTGTGTGCTGTGAATACCTGTGCTGATGACCCTCTGCTGTTCGGCTGTGTTGGAGTTGAAGCTGATTTTTAGGACTGAAGCTGCTCCTTTTATCTGTAGAAGCATGCAATACTGCCCCATAGCACAGGGGTCCTTCTCCTCTGAAATGCTTCCAGTATGTTTTTAAATCAAGGAGACTTTTTGTGTTCAGAGTGATGTATAAGTCCAATGAGTGATTTTACAGCTAAACGGTTCTGATGCTGATCTAGCGAATCATCGTGAATCTCTACCCATTTCTGTATGTTTTAAAGCAGTGAAAGTATGATCTGCAACTGTGTGTGTTACTGCTGCTGACAGCAACATTAGTAAGGGTCAGGGCTTGTGGGTTTTTTAACCTTTATGGTGTCCTGTCTTGCCCCAGAAAGATGTAAAAGATCAGAAATTTACTCATTAAGCAAAATTACATTGCCTTGTAAATATGCATGTTGATGGCTTGTCTTAAAATGTTACAAGACCCATAAAATCCTTGAAATGTATTTATTGGTTTGGAGAAGTGCAGTTGCAAAGCTTCCGAAATAGATATTAGTAAAATCCATTCAAGCACTGAAAAATCATAAGGCAAAGTAGAAGTCAGGACTTTGGAATTGACTGCAGATTTCATCAGCCATTCATAAAATTCAGTTGGTCATTGAGAAAAAAGATGAAGTACGCATAGTGCAATGTATGTATTGTCTCCTAACCCTTAGTTAGGAGACAATTCTGCAAAGCATTAGTGGCATATTCCTGCAGGATATTGACAGTGCTTTAGAAATCACAGATATTAGAAACAAACTGATCTGTCATCCTGTCAATGTATCCTTCTTCAATTACCTCTCAGCACAGGATTTTTCTTTTAACATATTCTCCAGCTCATTGCCAATTGTAACTAGCTCAAAAAAGGAATTTCCATTATTTTTCTCCAAATAACATTTCTGATTGTGTATCACTGTAAGTTTTCTTGATACTTCATCTAAATTTACATTCTCTTAAATTCATCTTATGTTGCAGAATTTTACACTTCTAGAGCCGTCCTAATGTTACTATCTTACAGTCTCTTAGGTGTGTTTGCATACGTCCACAACTTTTGCTGATTTTTATAGTCCTTTCATCATGTGTTCAGTATTTACTGTTTTTAAATCACAAGTAGCACTTCCCACACTTAAGAATTGTGAAGGTTTTGATGCAGTTTTTATTTAGGTTCTATCCAGATTGTATGCTTTCTTTTAGTCACCATTATTCATTGCCCATTATTGCTTCCTGTGCATCCCTAGGATAAAATAGTAACCTGTAACTCTAACCCCTATTCATGCAAAATCCTTTTGGATCCCATTGTTTGAAGACAAGAAATGTGGTTTGACAGAGCACAGCAAAGAGAATTAAGCAATCTGGGTTTTTCCATGAAAAATATGAAGCAATTTAAAAAATTATTAAAACCAAGAAGCAAGTAAGTCCCATTCCTTAAAAGTTTGATTACCAAAGTTGTTTGCTACACACTTGTAACTGTTTTGAAAATTCCTGCAGACATACTTTTTAACCAGAAGTGTACTTTTTACTGTTCAGTTTTATTTAATGTTGCGTTAAGGTAAAATGAGGCAAAGATTTGATGCTGCTGATGCAACTGAGATACAAATGATGTTGTGCTAAAACTGCAGAATCTGTTTTTGATTTAGTCCTATTAAGTAGTAGAGCTGAGAAAGCTCTTAGTCTCTTGGTCCCAATTCTTAGTTACACGAGACTCATGCATATGACACATTTTCTTGTACAGATTTCAGTCACATATTTGGAACATATTACTTCCTAAGTGAATAAATTGTGAGCACGTGTTGTGCAATATGCTTTGTATTTTAATTAAAAATGATAAACCATGTTTCTGCATTCCTATCTGCTACGTCAGATTGAAAATGAAGATCTGTGTTAAGGTTTTCTGTGAGACAGAACTAAATAATACCATAGAAAATCCTGCATATATTATTTCAAATTTGATTTGTAATTTGGAGGGGGTATTATTATTATTAATTTCTGTGAGAGGAAGAAAAGAGATTTATTTTTCATGCCCTAAATCTTTCCTCCTCATCGTCTTATCATCAGTGTTTGCATCCACACGGAAGAGACTTTCGATCACCTGGTGATCAGAGTGTATTGCTTTTAAACAAATTATCCTAGCTGGGTTCACAGAGATTTTAGCACTCAGTGTATTGAGCTAACACCAACTTGTCATTGCTGGCCTAACCCACAGCTGAATGCACAGAGAAGAGAACAAAGACATTAGTTTGATGTAGCTGTCTTTAAAATACCATCTCATGTAACTACAGTGTGAATAGCTGAAACATTGCAATACATAGTTATTGATGCCTGTGGACAAATTAGGAAAACTTATATTTGAAAAACATTTTGCTAATGCTCGTTGGTTTTGTTTTTTTTTTTTAAATTTGAGAAGATATCTAAGGAAATACATCAGTTGCTTACCCATCTGTCTTTTGTATTTTGCTCGAAATAATTTGTTGCTTATTATACCATCGTCCTGTTCTAATTACCTTTGGTGAAGGTTTGCCTATTTATCTAAGATCCAGTCCACCATCTTAAATGAAGAATAACAACAGGAACCAATAAACAAGAAACAGATCTTGTGTGTGAGTGTGTTTTGCTTTGTGAAAATGTTCCTGGTGATTCTAAGCAACTGAATGAAAGGAAGACAAATGCCAAGCTATTTTATAAAATGACTAACCTGCCACAGTAAATAAACAAACAAACAAGCACACACCATTTACCAGAATGATCTCAGTGGTTTGATGGTAGTGGCAGGCTAAGGCTTGAGTACAGTGTCCCCTTTGCCTTGTAGTAATACCACCACATGCCTGGTTGCTCTTGCAAGTAGCTTATCCTGTTGAATCTGAAGAAATGGATTGCCTGGCACTTCTGCACATACTAATGAAGTTTGGAAAATGTTTTGGCTAACTAGTGAATGAATAAGGACTTTAGATATGTCTAGCTCTCATTATAGTTCCTCTCAGAAAATATGGCGAAGCAGCAATAATTTTAGATCTCTGTAGAGTGGTGGGACAGACCTATGTATGTCTGGTCAGTAGGCACCATCACCATCTCACAACATTTTTATTTTGTTTAAAAGTAATGTTAGTAGTCCACAAAGATATTTTCCAAATGAACTTGATTTCTGTCTTCCAGTTGTGTCAGTACTTTAAAAACACTCTGGAAACTCTTAAGCATGAATTTTTCAAAATCTGTTGCTATTTCATTGATTGAAAAAAAGCAGAAACACTATAGCAAGTCCCAATACTGATTTTAGAATTAGAAAAAAGGTTCTAGAAACTCATGCTGTTTTGCAGTTTTAAAAATAATGCTATTGGATGAGCATTAAAAGTTAGCAAACAGTGAGTGCTCATCAATTTAAAATGCTAAACTCCCATAGTCAACCATTCAAAGAATATTATGTAATCAAGATGGTAGCCCCTTGTTATGGTGTTTAGCTAATGGACCGCAGCTTTTATGACTAATCATTAGTTTAGGAATTTAGCTATATAGAGAATGGGCACAAAATCCTTCTTTAATCTTCTGTCTTTCACTAAAATTGTGACCACTGTAAAATATTAAGATAAGATAGTGATCTTTATAATGGTTTTGTGAAAGTCAGTTTTAGCAAAATGAGTTAGGCAAATCTACTTTCTAGTCTTCAGAATAGTAAATTAGATATTTACAATTGATGAAGAAAAAGCTCTTCACTGCATACTAGCCATTGTAATATAACAGTGGCTTGGCTTTATGCATACTGTATATATAAAATAAAATCTTTCATATTAAAAAAAGTTCTCATGCAATAGGTAACATGCTTCTTATATCTCTATAAATGCAAAAAATGGCTTTGAGTTTTCAGAATTTGTGGCTGCTCATCTCTGGTGATTATTGTGTTTCATGTAGCTGGTTTTTGACCAATTTAATATTTACATGTGGACCCTTCATCTGTTAAATGGCAGGACAATCCAGATAATAGTCTCAGTTATGACAAATCTAAATTTTTTAGCATGCTGTGAGAGAAAAATATGGTTGTAATTTGGGTAATGTTGGCTCTGATCCTGGAAAAGATTGACTTTTTCCTAGTGTAGCTAGAGAGTTCCTGGAGTAGACGTGTTAATCTTTATGCATATGTGTAAGCTAAATCAGAACTAAGTGAACTTCACGAGTTTTAATTTAATTTTAAACTTGTCTTGATTTTTTTTATCATACTGTTTTTGCCTGCTCTTCACTAGTACTTACGCAGTTTGGTTTCAGTCATTCAGATGCCTGAAGGCGGAAGTCTTGCATATCTTACACGAATATAACTATGTTATAGTTTATTTTCTACAAACTTGACAATGTCATCGTAACTTCTGCGACTGAAGTACAAAAAATTTTTAAATTTCTTATTTTCAATTAGAAACCACAGAGTAAATAAATTTCACAAAGGCGTGAATAATTTTAAAGATGGGAAAAATTTGTCACTATTAATATGAACATGAAGAGCAAAAAGTAGGAGTTTCATCAAATCATGAGTTACAACTTATTTGCTCATTTTATTCAGCACAGTTCAGTCGTTACAGAAGTCATACTACAGTGACACCAGTAGCAACAGAAGTATTCGATATTTAGGCACACATGTCTGAGAAGCAAGCTGGTAAGCATTGTGTAGACTGTGTGGATTGAGAAAACGAGGAACGAAAATCTCCAAGTTACCTGCACAGAGGCATAGTTCAGTCTGTGGTAAAACAGAGTAAAGGTTCATAGGCTCAGCTATCGGTAGGTTCTTTCTTCTGAAGCTCACTGTTACACAGCACATACAAAATTCGTCTATTAGCTTAGGAAATACTTGTGGTACTGTCATTCTAATTTAGTTGTCAAATACTCACATTCCTGGTTCTTTTACTGTGATTTACTGTTACTTTGCTCCACCAGTGGTCTTCAAAGCTTCAAGGGGCCACTCACAATGAGCCACTCATGTCATGAGAATCGGGTCACAAGAATCTGTGTTTGCAGTTGACCGTTTTTGTTGTTTGAAAGTACCAACTCTATAATGCCGTATCTGATGAATTTAAGTTTATTCAGCATTTGTTTAATAAACATGGCACAGTGCTTCTCCGAATAGATTATCTCCATCCTGAATAAGTGGAAACATTTGGATAGCACAAAAGCAAGCAAATCAGACTTTGTGTTTAAGTTGCTTAATTTATGTGCAGATGCAGAGTAATACTCAAAATGCTTTGAAAGTGTACCACTAGCTCACTAAGGCTTCTAGCATGCCTGGATGCCTTTGTTAATATCCAAGGCATGGTGAACAACGAACAGTTCAATAATGCTATTTTGGATAATGGTATAGTTCAGTCAAGATGAGACTTTTCTATTGGATTGGCAGAGACTGCAACTCTCTTCACTCAACAGTTCCCAGGTATGTGATGTGCATGCTGTTATACTGGCAGACAGTAGCGGCAGTGCCTGGAAAGCAGTTGAAGAAAGATGGTTGACTGACCAGAAGTGTGGCTGAGCTTTTATTGTTAATATTACCTGGGGTCAACATGAAATATAAAGGTATTCTTAAAGTTTTAAAAAAAAAAAAAAAAAATTAAGTAATTGAAGTTCAGCAACCTAAAAGTGTTAAGCTTTCAAAGAAATAGATCAGACTTTTGCGTAGTAAATGCAAAAGTTAGATGGTCCACAGCTCCGGTGTGCCAAACCTAGCACTGTGCAAGAGAATGGACTGCAAGAACTTTATGCATTCACAGTTGAAAAAAGAAGTATGAGTGAGAGGGAAAATTGTTGCCTTGTTCAGAGTCCTAGTATTGTAACAATCTCAAGGAATTTTTGAGCATAATACATTTGGTATTGAGAAAGAAATACCAAAGAAGTTAGATTGGTTTGTAATAGAGCTGAGAATATTCACACATTCTGTTGAGTATGTATTTTATACATTGTATAATTTGGAATAGAATTATAGGGTGAACTGCGAGTCGTGGAAAAAGAATTATAATGATTCAAACATGCTGTAACTCTTTCTGAGAGTGGAAAGTAATAGAAGTATCAAACTGAACAACAAAAAAATGGAATTTCTTACATAGAAAACTGTTAAAAGAAACCTTCAAGTTACATTCTTGTACACAAATGACAAAGTTGCAGACTGCATATTTGGCAGAAGAAAAAAAGAATCTCAGGTAAATTGAGTAATTTGACGTGTAAAACGGTTATATATGGTTTTCAGGCTATTAAGAGTAAGAAATGGTATATCAGAACCTTAGAAAGAACATAAATATCATTATAGGGGGTCTCCCTTTGTAAATGTTTCCAAGAGCAAGGATTGGTACGATTGAGAAAACATTTCATGACAAAGAAAATGAAACAAAAAACCAGTGTTTAACGTTATATATACGTAATTGCTGAAACTAGGTGTATAAAATATAAGACCAAGCTTGACCTGTGAATATGTATTTTGATCTTATGTGTATTGCACACAGTTCTTTCACCAGTGTATTCAGGCACTGCATAGAATAGCTTGTGTTTGATTAAAATGTATTTTTTAGATAGAAGTCTATTTTTCATTTGAAGATATTGAGAGGTAGAAAATGAATGACTTTTCCTGGTAGTTTTTTCCTAATGGTTAGTTTGAATTTGTCTGGCTTCGGCTTCCAGCTACTGAGTTGTGTTAAGCCTTTTTGTGTTAGATACCTGTAGAAGCCCGTATTTTCTCCCTTTGGAAATGCTCGTACACTGCTGTCAAGTCACCTCTCAAATTTTCTTTGATGAACTGAGCAGACTGACATCTGTGAACATTTTTACAAGCAGCAGTGAAATAAATTTTTTACCTCCCTCTGAATGGTTTGAGATCGTTCTTTATAATGCCTATCCTCAACATCGTTTACCATGCTACCATTTTTGAGCTCATCACCCATAGTTTTTAATTTCTTAATGATTGATATGTTGCATAACATAATCCCTAAATTTAACTTCCAAGGAATCATACTTATATTTGACTAATGACTTTTGCTTGAAAGCTGTTTTGGGCATGTATCTGCTAATCTCTTCTAAATTCAAATTAGTGTAAGCTTCGGCCATACTGTATAGTGCTAATACTATAGTTTAAGGGTTTTTTTGCCAAGCAATATATACTAGTAAATCAAACTTCTTACAGAGGTATTTATTAGTTTATATCATTATCTGTTGAAACCAGAATGGACTATTCTGTATAAACCATGTTAAATGTAGTTTACTTTTCTTTAACACTTACCATCTTTTTTTCCCTGTGGTTGATGCTGCACCTCTTGCCCCATATTTTCCTTAATGATGCTGCCTGCCATTTAAAACCATAACTTGAACACCCCCCCATCCCTGTTATGTATGAGTTATGCAAAATTAATATCTCCAAATTGGGAAGCTCCTCAGGTGACTCATTTATGACTCCTGAGCACTAAATAGTGAGGCTTGCTGATGTAAAAGAAGTTCTTGATCCATAGTCATAGTATCTCTCATTCTCCTTAAAAGATAAAAACTGGAAGCTATTTCATGATTGTCATTAGTGATGTTTTGTTATGAGTCACCTGAGGCTTCCAGTATACTTTTCAGCATTTGAAATCTTCAGTAGTGTGAAGTTGAGGGTTTTTTTTTTTCCTTCTGCATTACAAGCTGGACCTTAAAATATAGGTTCTTTATTCTCCAGTTTTCTTCAATGTTCTGTAACACAGTTCTAGTCTGTATTTTTCTGTTGTGCGTGTTTTCAAGGTCTGTGGTTCTTCGTTATCCACGATCAAAAAAAAAAAAAGAAAAAAGCAATCATATTTTTAATGTGCGTTTTCTGTACCATGTTCATCCCAGACAAATTTTAAACAGTATTTTAACATTTCAGTCTTTGTCATCCAAGAATTTCAAGTAATACCAGCTTTATCCCATTTCTTTTCAGCAGTACATACTTAGGAGGCTCAAGAAGTGGGTCAGTGTGAACCTCATGAGGTTCAACAAGG
>NW_009199049.1:0-13267 GCF_000690835.1 Fulmarus glacialis | reverse complement strand
ATATATATATAAAAAAATATATATATATTAACCATTTTAAGACAGAAAAAGATGTCTTTTAGATGGGTGAACCAGAAAGACATGAATAGAAGGAATATGAAGTAATAAAAATATTAATTAATGGCACAAGTATTTCTTAGATCTCTGCTGAAGCCTATGGATTTTTGCCTGCAGATCTCAGTTTTGTGACTGAAAGATTTGTTTAGTGTCTACAAAAAAGAAAAACAAAAGCTTTTAGGCTCTGGGGCATTCACATCTTCTCCAGTTTGCTATAGGATGTCCTGTTTTGTATGAACCATCTTCCACTTGAGCAGTCACTGGTTGAAGCAGGTTTCCTGTGCTCCCACAAAGTCAAAGGAAGTCTCAAGGCTTGTCCCACTGGTACCCGCTGAAGCAGCAGCAAATAAAATTCCTTTCCCCCTGGTAGAAGGGGTGACAGCAGAAAGGTTATATTTGCCACATATATGCCCTTCTTGGGTTGTTTTGGAGGATTCGTACTTCTGGTAAGTAGAGTCTTTTGAGAAGTGTGAACTAGTTTAGGCTTTTCAGGTGTGCCATTTCAGACCGTGTTTATTTTTAGTCAGCTATCACTTACTGATTGTGCTCAAAGCATCCTTTTAAAACCATAATGCCTGTACTTTGATCTGAGGATGAATTTTAACAGTATGACTGACTACCACCAGAAGATTCCTTCCTTTTGTCATTTCTGATGCTTTTTTGGCCCCTAATTAACAAATTTAGAGCTTGTTTCTTTGAATATGTTATTGCAGAATTAAAAATGAAATAATAATTTTACAATAACTTTTTCTGTGGGCATTACTGTTCCATAGAAAATTGAGTTTGGAGTTAAATTAATCTACAATATGAATGCTTAGCAGTAGGTAAACTTGTCTATGCAGAGAGCTAGTACGAAATAGCTACAATTATTCTAGGCAAATTCCTTAGTTGACACACTCTGAGGGAGCAATACTCAGAAAGCTCAAATGAAACAAAGCAAGATCCTCCCTTCCCAATCTCTCATGTATCTTTGGAAAACAGGCTAAGTGAATATCTTACTTGCTTTGTCATCTCCTCTGACCTATTGGACTGTACTCACACTTTATTCTTTCTTTGCTGCCTTGCAATATGATGAATGTGAGCTGCTTTGTAATACTTTGTGAATATTTTACCTTGACTCACGTGTTAAAATGTTATTTTTATTAATATGTTGGCTTTTTTTTTATACGGGAGTTAATGAACAAGAAATGGAAGAGTTACTTACCAAAGTAAGCACTCTAGGGACGGTGTTGGAGCTGTTGTTTATGAAGATTTTATCTCTAAGTTTTACTTGAATTGCAAAAATTAACATGTAGGACCAAGATTGGGAATGTAAAGTTCTGCTTGGGATCTTGTCAAGTAAAAGTGATGTTTCTTTTTTGTAGGGAAGAGGATTGCCTTCTGTAACTCCAACAACTCTCTTGAAGATCTATTGAGCAGCTCTTGCTTAGCACCAGTTCTTTCTGCTCGTTAATGACTTGCAATGCGAGATTTTTTACAGGCTGCGTTGTTAGGTTTTTTCCCCCCCTAATGACTAGATCCAGAATTATGTGGAAGTCTCTGTTAAAGAAGAAAATATGAAATCTTCCCCAAAACTCCTGGAGAAACTAAACCTTTTGACGTTTATTAGGGCTCCAAATGTTCCCCAGAACTGTCATATCTATTAAACTCTGGATTGGAAGATTGGATGAGTTATATGGATGTATACTGTAACTCTTCTAAGTTTGAACTTACATAAAATTGGCACAACATTAATCATTAAAACCTAAGGGACACTTTAAAGTGCACAGGTTTGATACTACAATATATTGGTCTTCAATACTTTCTTATAAACTGAATGTGAGAAGGAAATGCTTAAAATGATAGCAAATGTATAAGCATGTAGGTGCGGTCTCTTTCCGATTATGTAAATCAGCAGTATTGAAGAAGAGCAATTTAACATTTTCCTGGAGCGAGGTTCTTGGTTTGGGAATTTAGTTGTAGGTTTTGCATTAAACTGCTCTTTGTTACTTCTATAACAATTCTGTACATCTCTTGGTTTGTAGTTTAACAGGTTTAGTCACCACACTTGAAAGACATCACCTTCGCACTGAGGTCAGATAAGAATGAAAGGTTGATCATGCAGAGCAGGCTGGCTATGACAGTGAACAATGAAACTTGCTAGCTTGCCATTCAGTTTAGTTTCTAGAGCCTATATGTGCTTTCCAGTAATATTTTCTTAAATACATAGAACAAATTTGCCATAAAATAATTTTATAATGGCTAATCTCTGGCATAGCCTCACAGATTATGCAAATGAGAGCAAAATTACTACTTTGTGAATTTTGTATTACACAGTAAAATTACAGATGCAAGTTTAAAAGAAGAAAACAATGTTTAAGCCAACAGAAGATAATATGATTTGTTTGTTGAATGCACGGTAAGCAGGCATATAGCATGGACAGCAGAATGATACTCAGTTGTTTCTCGTGGGTCAGAGGGAGTTTTGTGTTTGAAAAGCTATATACTTTTCAATATATAAAATTATAAAGGAAACATATTTGATTCTGGCATTATAATTCTGTCTCATCAGTGCTAGGCACTGTGGCCTGCTTCTAACTTTTTGTAATAAAACTTGGTTTCTGTGCAGCTGTATGTTAGAAATCTAATTAAAGAAACCAGTTTCTAGGGCGTATCTTGTCTAGTAACTTACTTTTACAGACAGAATGTGCTCATTGTGAGGCTCCATTGCATATCAGAACTGAACCTACCAGTAGGTATTACTTGGAATATTATATTTGGTAATTAATTTTTGCTACATCTTAAAACTTTTTTTTTTCTTTATCATAGCAGTGACTTCCTGCCCTGTACTAAATAAAAGCCTATTGTAATCCTGCCCTGTGAATAGCTTGAGGTTCAGCATTCTTTCCTCTTCTGTGTCCCCACCATTGTAGAGGTTTTTGTTTTATAAGAGGTAATGAATGGTGAATTGTTGATCTTCTGAAATGCCCCATTGGATCTTTCTGTTCAGAGCCCCACCTTGCTAGAAATGAAGTCCCATGCTTAGCATTTTGTTAAGTTTAAGGACTGTATTTATATAAGGTTGGACAATATCTTCTGCACTTGAGGGTGAATTTGCATGAAGAGTGCTTTGATGGAGATGCAAAATCTTACCTTTCTTTCTATATATTTCTTACTTGATCTTTATATATCTTACATATCTATTTATATATATGTGTACATCAGTATGAACTGAACATCACACCTATGTTAAAAACTACATTATTTCAATTCCTTCCTCAAGATTTTCAGTTATTACTGAGGAATATGTGATTTAGGTATCACAAAAAATAGTTCTTCTATTTTGCTTTACAAGAATGACTGCACAAAATTTAAGCAATTCTAATACGAAAAATTTCATGATCTTTGGAAAATTTTTAACTGGTTTTCAGTGGGAAAATCTAGTTGAATACTTACAATAATTTTAAATTGGTCAAAATTTCAAACCTGCTGAAGCAGATGCAGTTTTGGCATTTATTTTCACAAATTGTTTTCCCACTTGTCAACCTGTTACATTGCAAGATCTTCACTGGGTCAAATGTCAATGCTTCTGAGTCTGCCCTTGTTCATAACAGCCGAAGACAGCTCTATTTCTCTGGGACAATGAAGCACATAGCTTTCAGGATAAAACTTGCACAAGCTTGAAATGAAGCATTTGTGCTGCATGGTTCTTTAACAATGGAAGAAGCTAATTTTAAGAGAAATGATTCTTCAGTGTATACCGGCGTCAGCTTTTGCAATCACCTATCAACAGTGACTAAGGACAAGAAATCACATGCCCATGAAAGACACAAGAAGAAGGAGAACAGAAAAAAACCCCCAAAACCCAAAGTAAGAAAACAGCAATATGACTTAAACTGGAAAATAGAAATAAAAACTAGATTTAAGCACTACAGCGTATAAGTATAGGTAGAGATATATACTACTTCATTGTATGCTAAACCTCCTGTAAGTCTAGACCGCAGATGATTCAGATGGTTCATTTTCCACCTTCAGCTGTTTTATGGCTTCACCCTAATCTTAGTGTCAAATATATTAACTATGAGATTGCACAGTTAGTGCCAGATGATCTGGTTAATCTGATTTTTGTTTTTGTAGGGTTAGTTTTCAGCCGGATCAGCTCCCTAATCCAACTTGCTGTGGAGTTGCATGGGAAATGTTGAAGTATGCCAGGAGAGGGAAAGAACAGGACTGCCCCATTTTAAGAGCAGGCCGTGGTTAGCTCAAATTAAGTACAACTAAAGCTTTGAAACTCCATCCTCAATTGTGGAAAATTCAGTAGATAACAGATAATTTGGACCTGAAATTTTTGAGTGGGATGCAGTTTGTGCCATTACTTGTTCTTCAGATGTGTGTTTACTGCTTTAATTATGAATCTTTTATTAAAGTTTTGCTGTTTGTTTTTTTTTTTTTTTAAAGCAGTTGAACCCAAACTCAGTATTTAGGTTTTTTTAATGTGCTTTATCTGCACAAAATTCTCTGATATACTTTTATCAGTGAGATACAAGTTATTTGATTGCAGCAGTACACTTCATGCTTATGTAATTTATTTGTTCATAGTATTTTGGGTACTTTTCATTGTGGATCAGCAGTTTTCTTCCTCTCAGAATGATCCTGAATCCATAATCTTTTAGTGGCTATCATTATGATACCTCTTCTTTCTGGAAGAAAGAAATAAGCTAGCCCACTTTTTCAGGCTTATACATTAAACAGCTGAGACTATTTAACAACTTGCTGCTGCTGAAGGCTCTCAGGTTGCATATCTCTTCTTCTGAGCACCCTTTTCCTTAGTCCTTTTCCTGTTTCCAGCAGCACAGCAACACACGTGCTGAAAGGTGTTCTTTCATGAGTTGATGCAATTTACTCATACAGCAGAAAACTGTACAGTTTTCTGCAACTTTAATAAATTAACTAAAGGAGATACCCAACAAGTACCAGCTTGCATGAACAGAGTGTGTGTCTTATAGGACCACGTGGCCAGGAGAAAGGTAGAGGGCAAAGGGAAGGATGGACCTTCTCTCTTTGATGGTGCTGTTATTTAATCAGCTCACTGAATCAGACTACTGTGATTGTTGTTAATTCAGAACACTTAGTTCTGAATGTGATATATTGCAGTATTCTGGGTGTTTCCTGTGTTGTCTTCTCCTAAAGATCAGGTATCTTACCCTTCCTATCTATTGCGATAAAGTGGCACAAACCCTATAAATATGTCTCATGAATAACTATGCAATGTATTGTATTTATTTTGAAGTAAATAATAATCCTAATTTATAGTTAGAAAACTACTTGAGAGGGTTCCAAGCACTCCCTTTATGGAAAAGTACGTGAAAAGTTTTTCCTTAAAGAAAAAAAAAGTTATTACAAATTGTATTCAAAATCAGATTTTGCTTCTTTAAAATGTATTACTGTTTATTGTTTACAGTATCCAGAAGAGATGCAAGACAAAGCAAACATTCTTTGGCTCTAAATATAGGAAGGGGCTATAAAAGGGTTGTAAAGCTTTACTTAGCGTGACATTGATAGCAAGTGAAGGACTAAGTTTACACCTGTACAATTTCTAATAGATTCATAGCAACATTTCTCTTGTCTGCATAGGACCAAAATTTCACCTGAAGTATTGGAAGTATCAGGTATTCTCACTTGTCTTACACAAGTCAGAGAATTTGACTTAAGTTTCAAACCTATGGTAACCCATGATACTGTGGTCAGGCAAATTTTACTTTGTCACAGGCTAAGTTACTGTGACTCAGGTGATGTTAGGTAACTGGCTGTGATGCAGTAATTTGATTGAGAGTTTGAGCCCTTGATAATGCCTTTATTAAATACATAACTTCTTGATGAATTGGCATATAGCTTTTAGAAAGATGCATGATTTTTATTAGAAGGCTCAAAGAGATAGATAATCAACTATCTCGCCATACAAATCTTTCAAATAGTTAACTATCTAATTAAAATGAGCATCTTATTTCTAATCTGAATTTTTCTAGCTCTGTCTTTGGATTTTTTTATTACTTTGTTTCTAGATTAGAAACCGTTCTACCTTTTTTGGGTTTCACAGGCATACTTTTACCATTAATCATTTTATATTTTTGTCAGGTATTTAAGTAAGAATAGATGCTATTACAAACCTTTTCTGTCATAGCTGATTCTGTTTACACTTAGCATATGAAATTTAGCAAGATAGCTTAACCTTTACCTATATAATATATCCATCATTAATTCTTTTTATTTTTAATAGTATAGTTTTAAAGTTGATATATATTTATAGTTGATATATAATTCTTTTTGGTTTTATTAATATAGTTTTAGAGTTGATATATAATTTTTGCTAAGTCTCACAGCACTTTGTATTACAACAGCAGAGGTTCATCTTGCAGCTGAACTTAAACTCTCATTAAGAAGAACAAGAAAAATTATTTTCAGGTTGCTTAACAAGTCGTACTGCTAATTATTCTCATTTTCCAGAAAATAAGTTAACTAACAGCGTTGGATTTATTTTTCTTTTTAAAAAATATTTGTAAATACAGTATTTGGTTTGTCTCTTCTTTTCTTCCTTTTCCATTTTCTCACTAAAAAAAGTAGGGGATATGTAAAAGGAAAGAAGAGATATCCGTACCTCCACCCACAAAAAACCCCACTCTGATAGAAGAAGAGAAGGCAGAATGATTTTTGAATGTCATCAAAAGCTGAAAAATATAACTTCCCCCTTTTTTTTCCCCCAAAAAAAAGTCAGTACAGTCACTTTTTGACAAAATGTATTCATGATCTTTTTTTTTTTCTTTGACTGGAGAACATCCAGAAGGAACACAGTGAGTAACCCAGTAGCTTTTTTTTACTGTGTTCTATTAGACAAGCTGTTATTCTTCTTATAATTAGTAATAAGCACTGATAGTACCTGATATGAAAATTAATCCCAGATTGCGGAATAAGCTTAGTGAAGGAATTTGCTTAGTTTTATTTGTGTATCTTTTACAAATTTGTTTGTTAGTTTGTAGTTTGAAATTTGGTGGAAGTGGAGTCATAATGTACTTGGAGACCTGGAGTAAGGTAAGAGTATTCTGTAGAGAGAAGCACACAAGATACACTGTACTTTTAACTATGTAATATTTAAATAGATGTCAGAAGTCTTTTCTTTAAATGCCTAAGAGAAAATTCTCTCTTACCGTGCTGTGATGATAGCTGTAACCCTGCTGTGCATGTGGGTTTTTTTTTTGGTTTGGGTTTTTTTAATTTTCATGGCATTCATAGCAAAAGACATATACTGCAATGAATTAATATTTGAGCTTAACAACTGTTCTCTGAGCAGAACAATATTTACTGTTTTCATAGCAGTTTTATTAAAAATCAAAAAATAAGTTAATTTCCCTTTACACATGTACTTCAGCATACTATGTACTAAATTTCTTCCCTCTGAAAAGTTCTCTGTGTTTTATTGGTTGCAAAACATTTTTAACTAAGAGGAAAAAAATGTGAGTAATGGTGTTTTTAAAGAGAATATCAGAGTCTGTGATAACCAAGGATGTGCTCAAGTGGCATGAATACTTCAGTTCCAGATGGGTCAGCTTTAGGGGTCAAGTTGTGAAGAGAAAGCCATCACACACACTTCATCAACACTGTGGAATGAGAGACCAGTGCATTTACTGAGCAATGGATTTCCAGTGAGCGTATAAACTAATTGGTGGATGAACATGCCCCAGGAGCAATGATTTTAAGGTCATAGCAGGCTCAGTGAATTGTGCTGACTTACACTGTGTCTCACTGATAGCTGATCTTACCAATGAGCAGTTTAGAGGCATTCAAGCCTGAACTCTCTTCCATGTGCCTTGAATGGCATGTCAGCGGTCACTGTTTCTGACATCCTTTATATTTGTCCAGTCAGCTCTAAATCTTTAGGTTGGGCTTCAGCATACTCAGGAAAGAAAGGAGAGAAGCAATTATTTTCAGTCATTGAGTTCTGAAGATCTTAGTGTTAATTATGCCAAACACGGTTGGTTCATCAACAAACCAGAAATGTTAAAGAGAGAAGAGAAAGGGAACTGATATTTTTGGTGATCAAAAGTATCTCAATTATAACGTTCTATTTCTTAGCTTCTACTTTTATTTCTTCTCATTAATTTCATATTCCCTTTGAAAACATTAGTTGAGTAAATACCGATTTTTATATGACATGGCAAATTCACAAGCTGAAAAATTGCTGTAACATTATTTAAGAAATTAAATAGTGGACATCGCAGTCATATATCCCTTCCCTGCTAGTGGTACGTTGCTTCTCATGTGAAAAATTTTCTTTTGTTTTGGATAAATGTTTACTCATTCTTTGTCTACTGTGAGTACAAAACAGAACCATGCAGAGGTCCTTTTAAATTTGCAATCAATTAAGGAATGCTACAGTAGCTCTAATTCCCTTTTTTGGAGGGGAGAGGAAAAGCTAATTTGTTTTATGATTGTTAAGCCTTTGCTGAGAGTGTTTTCTTTAATCTTAATAGTAATTAAGTAGTTTAAAAACAACTTTGTTAATAATTTTTAGATAAAATTCAGCAGAAGGTCTGTTCAGCATTGTCTATGAGCATGGACATGTGTTCAGTGATCCATGTAAAGTAAAAAAAAAAAAAGAGTTAACATGCTTTTGGCCTTAGCATTTAACTTCTAATAATGATGACACTCATATAAAATAATTTTTTAACCTGAACTTTTAGGAGTTTTTAAGTACTTACTTAATTCTAAGTACCTGTGTATATATTTATACATATATATGTGTGTGTGTGTGTGTGTGTGAATTACGTAGTATGTACAAATACGTGCATTTCTTGAGAATGTAGACTGAAAATAATAATAGAATGTTATATTATTAATTTTTTAAGCAAACCATTTATCTTCTGAAGTGTGTGAATATATGTGAATCTTCTTCATCTAGAAAGTGATTAGCAATCAGGTATTCCTCATAATTATTTTTAAGACAGAAAAATGCTTGATTCCATCATTTGATGTAAATAGTATGATTTGCGTAGGGGAAATGGCTTGCTATGACCTTCCTATACAACCATTGTTTTCTTCAATGCCTTCCCTTTAGACAGTAAGGAAGCAACGACAAACATTCCCACCAGTATGAGTTAGAACAAGCAGTAGCAGTGGTTGATAGTCTTGTATACAAGATTAAAATTTTACAAAACTGATGTGCTTGGCATTTACTAAAATATCTATATGCAAATTTGTTCCCACTTCTATGCAGCTGTATACCTTTATAGAGCTTCATGCTATTGAATGGAACTTACAGGATTCAAGTTTAGTTCAAAAGTCACAGAACCTTTTAAGTAGATTTTACAGTTGTTTAGCAAACATAGACCTTGAATATTCTTGGCAATTCTCCTTCTCAGATTAACAGGAAACAATTAGAGTTAGAATCAAATATGGAATTAGTTTATATCCTTGCTATGTGTATTAAAGGAAGCAATATTGTAATTAAAATTCAGATAAACATTGTGGAAATCTCACATAACTGTAATAGGATGTCCTCGTCATATGGTTTCACTTCATTATACTCTATTACTTTATCCTCTCGCTCTGTCTCTGCAGCTGCTTTGTTGGGGAATATCAATATTCAATTACAAAAATTAAGTACTCAAATCATATTTCTTTTACATTTTCTACAAATGACATTTGAAAAAAATACTGTTTCTGAACAGAACCAGAGCACAACTGCTTCAATAACGCAAAAGAAAAATTGCAGATTTTGGCTATTATGATAGTTCTCTGGCGTTTTGAGAACTTGTTAAAATATTAGTGCTTATGCATCATCCTTAGTATTTTAAGAACATTTTAATGTCATGTTAGCTGGTAAAACCAGGAGAATTATGGCTAACAACCTCTTCCTTATTCTTAACTATTCAACTAAGTAATAGCATAAGTGTCCCTATTTGACAAAATGGGAGTATTTTTCTGTGTGCTGTTGTACATTATATGCCATTTTAACTTTTGGTTTTGTAGTGCTACTGTCTCTCTTGGTGTGAAACAAAACCAGCATCTGTGTGGTGTATGACTGTTCTGTGTAATGATGATGAGAAAGATGGATCTACTTTTCAAATCATCACTGAATATCACAATATCTGTGCTCAGAAATGAGGAAAAACAGTGCTAATAGAATTAGCAATAAAAACAGTGTAAATATTAATACTGAAAATGGGAGAAGACTAAGATACGAGGAAGAAATTTATCAGCTGGTAGAATTTTTAAAATCCTGGATGATGAGTGAAAACCAGTGTCAGGATTACAAATTGGACACTGAGATTGTGGTGTTTAGCAACTGAGTCAGTAACAAATTTATCAAGTGTAAGACAGTACAGAAATAATGGGCAAAAAGCTTTTTTTAATGATAATGTGCTAGCCGGCGTGGGGGAGAATAAGTCAATGACAAAGGAGGACTCGGAAGATGGAGAGAGCTTAGAGTTTGCTGATAGAGAAGTTCATATGAGTTTGCAGATGGAAGTGTTGAGAGAGAAATTTGGAAAAGACTTTAAAGAATATTGACAAGAAGGACATGAAGGATTTTATGGAAATGTCCAAAAAGAACCTGGTAAGGTACTGAGAAATGAAGAATACTTCACTATGGGGAAGAACATTCTTTGTAGAGGTTCTTAGGAACGAGAGAGAGAGAGAGAGGGAGAGGGAACAGGCATGACCTATGGTACAAAAGTCTATGGAGAGATCGAAGGGTGAAAATGAAGAAAAAATTCCTTTCGATGCAAGCAAAAGCAAGCATCTTGGTAAATGCTATTCCTGTAGTATGGAAAATACTGGAAAGAGGTAATTGATGAAGAAACAAAAGTAGTTTGAATAGGATAAACAGAGTGACTTGAGCCAAAAAAGAAGATGGACGGAGTCGTAGCAAGAGGTGGGGCAAGTAGAGCAGTATGGTAGGGCACAGAGCAAGAGTAGTAATTGTGCTTATATTTGCTGTGTTTGAGAAACTCAAATCTTAAATTACAAAATGTCCCTTTACTTGACTGTTCCCTCCTCTTTTTTGCTCTTTCCATTTAAATATTTTTTCTCTTTCATTGCTTATAGTTGCCAATATTTGAATCAGTTTCTAACTCCTGTGTGTATTTAAAATATGTCTCTTTTTTCTCACCATGTTCTTTCCTTTCCACAGTTGGTGTTTGTTTATTTTTGCTGGTTGTCATTTGAAATATCTTAGTATCAGTTTCCAAAGGCTTCTGTGTTATTCCACTGAGTACACTGTGAGAACAGATGTGTTCACAGTGTTTTCAATAGTGAATAGAATCCCCCAGTGAACATGTGCTGCTGTTTTGGAAGGAGCTATATGTAATCACAGGAAATATTACAGCAAGTAAATGGATGGCATCTCAGAGCCTGAGAGGTATGTATGGATGCAGTCCAGCTCCAGGGTATACTGGAAAAAAGGAGGAGGTATTAAAAATTTTTGTCTTCATGTCATGAACTGACAATGTTAGAATTAAGGTAAATCCTTAAGTTTTCTTATTAAGAACTCTTCTGTGCAAAAATGTTAATATAATTGTTAATTGTTAATATAATAACGGCATTTACTGAAAGATGAAGACCAACTTAAGACAGAATCATATATGGTGCTCTTTTAAATGTCAAAAAAGAGAACTGGAAATAATTCATAAACAACTTTATTCTGTGTTCTACAAATGTAAGTGTAAGTGCTTTTCTATGTTACCTTGTTCTTAGTAAATCTTCTTGCTCAGTGCTATGTCCCACATTATATAATCTTTCATTTCATCTTTTCATTCTATCAGGGCACAGCATACCTAGCTAATCCATCAGAAATCCCTTTCCTTATCAGTCACTCAAGAATGGTTATACTGTACAGTATGACAGCATTAGACATCACTTACCTTCCTAAACTACAGATTACTTGGGAGAAAAGTATTTTTTTGTGTTTGAGGATGCCTTGACTTTATGGTGACTTCATCCTTTGTTCTCCTTGTTTTCTGCTTTTTCCAAAATGACTAAAGTCATCATCATCATCAAAAGTATTACAAAAATACTTTTATTGTACGTACCATTACATTTTTTTTTTTATAGTCATACCTTTCTGTATTATTTTTCTGCAAACTTTTGGCTATTCATGTCTTCTTCCATTGTTTACTCAGCATAGTGATTTAACAACATAGTAAAAGTTTCCTGTTGTTTAAGCTAATTTCCATCTTCATAGACGAGGAGCTTTGATAATACTTTCCGAGGTATCAAAGATCAGAGGCCTTGTACACCTTGACAGCCTACTTGAATGGAGTTTTTGACACAGTAGATTACAGCTGCCTCTTTGGAGGTGTTATAATATATTGTATCATATTTTACTGTGGAGCTGTTAATGGATATTTGACACTAGATATTCTAGGATTCTCAACTATATACCACATATTACAGAAGTATTTGCTATTGTACAATTCTTATGTTAAGCCAGATGAGAATTTTAGTATTATACCTTCAATATCATGGTGGATTCTAGACTGATTATCATGAGTATTTAAGGGAATTTGCATAATTTTGACATAAAAAGACTAGTGCAGTCTGTCATGCTTGTTAATGTTTCTTACCAAGAACACTGAAAGTATTTTTACGAAAGTTAATAAATTTGATGTATATTTTAGATGGCTCTGTCGTCAATGTGTGATAGTATCAGGTAAGAAAGGATGAGTAGTGATGTTGTTAGAAATTTGTTTTTCCAGACAAAAAATATGGCAGACATTAGGCAACCCTTAAACAGGACAGACTTGACTGGTGACAATGGGGAGGATTGTGGATGTACTGGTGTCTGTACTTGTGAAACTCACTGCAGTTGAATAGGCTTGATCCTCATTTATGTTCCGTAGGATATCATCTTTGGGCTGCAAGTCTCTATTATTAGCTAAAAATTCTATTATTAGTTTTATCCAAAGGATTGTATTGTTTTTACATAGTGCTTTTTGTGTGGACACTTACTAGTACATCTGCACTGCTTTTGCTTGCTCTTGATTGTCTTGGTGCTGAAAATCTCCAAAGTCTTTTATTAGCAAACTTCTTTATTTATCTAGAATCATAGAATCATAGAATATTTTGGATTGGAAGGGACCTTTAAAGGTCATCTAGTCCAACCACCCTGCAATGAACAGGGGCATCAACTAGATCAGGTTGCTCAGAGCATGTTGAATGTTTCCAGGGATGGGGCATC
>NW_009199048.1:10417-11039 GCF_000690835.1 Fulmarus glacialis | reverse complement strand
CCCCCCGAAAAAACTCAACCAACCACAGGTGGTAGGGTTTAGGCCCTGCTGTTTTGTTATTCACCCTAATTTATTTATTGTGATATCTCCCAACAGGCAACACAAAAGAAATCTGTACATTTGTATGGGGAGTTCTGCTAGGAAAGAACAATCAGCTGCAGATATGAAAGGAACTGAGAAGTCAGCAATTTCACAGTCTTTGCCTTACAATATCTGCTGCAGCATTTCAGATTATATCAAAGCTGTTGTTGCACACCCTTTTCATGGCACTGCAAGACTTACGGAGAAACAAACATGGCAACAAATCTACCCATTAAGCAGCGACAGATATCCCCTGCAGTGCTTCATGTAGTCTTTATTTTTACATATCCTAAGCACTCAGGTTTCAATGACCCACTGACATGAAGTGACCTATCCATCTAAAAATCTTGCCAGCATAACTTCCAGGCTCCTCTCCCCCCTCCTCCTCCTCCTCTTTGGAAGCCTTCCACTGGTCGTCAACCAATGTTTCTAAGAATAAATACCTTGACGACCCAGATTCTTCCCATCAAACTTCAAGCATTTCTCCGTGTACAAGTCAGGGGCTCAGCTGTCATAAAGTCACAGGTAGCCTGAGTAGCTC
>NW_009199048.1:0-10403 GCF_000690835.1 Fulmarus glacialis | reverse complement strand
CTGCTGACTTCAGAGGGACTCTGAAAGAAGGAGTCAGGGCCTTACAGACAAGCCATACACAGTCTAAATCTCGTGTAACTTTTTCTGATCATCAGGACACCTGTCTGTCCCCTCTTCCCCCACTAGTTCTCTCTCACTTAAAAATCTCTCTTGGCACTGTACTGCCCAATCTGAATGCAATTTCTACCTGTAACCTCATCAAACTTGTACAGAAGAGGTCTACCAACATCCCAGCTCCAAGATCTTTCTGTGTATTTCCAAGTGCCTCATTAGCATTCTTCCTTACCTTTCAAGAATGCAAAGGCATGGGCTACTCGTGGGACACTTCCAAGATCCCACTTACTTCTGATTTTCAATGCACAGATTCAGATGGCTCTTCTCTAGACGTAGGTCAGACAAAAGAGGCAAGAGTACTGCTTTATAATGCAAGCCACTGAGGAAAGAGAACCTGGCTGAAGGAAGTAGGACCACCAGCAAGACATGATTTGGAAGCCAGGAGCTGCTAAACATGGTCTGGTGTTTTACAAGAGGACTGGGCAACTACCTGTATATACAAGAGGAGTGGAAGGAAAAGGATGTGCTCACATCTTGGAAGGCAATAAGAAAACAGATGAGAGAAAATGAGATGGAAGAAAAAGACTACATCAGTACCGTATTTAACTCCTTTCTGATACAAAAAAAAAAAAGGAAAAAAAAAGTGGCCACACTTAATGCTATCTCCTGCTAATTGCTATGAGATAAACAAAGTCATAATAACACTAATCAATTACTGTAGGCATTCACCTAATTACTGCATCACCTGAAATTGAAGCTGAAACTGGTATATTGTGAGACAATTCTCAAACGCTTTCTGAAACAACATCATAAGGCTTGGTTTCTTCTCACATCTCCTCACATCACCCCAACCCCTTCAGGTCTCGTGTCCGTTTCAACACAAGTCACTGCCACGGAGCAAAAGTGTACAACTTCATATTCTGAATAGACGATTTAAAAAAAAAAAGCCTATTCAGAAAAACAATGCAAGTTCTAATCTGCACAAGAATTCCCAAACAAAGTTTAGGAGCTCTTACAAGGTAAAAAGACACATAACTGGAATTTAGATTTCAAGAGCAAGCTTTGAATTCTGGGCTGAAACATCATGTAAAAATCTTTGAGACAATCATAGTTTCCTCCAAGGTAACCTGTCAAGCAACAACAGAGACTTCACAATAGTCCCTAGTAATAATTAGGCAAAAGCTATGAAATTCACTTATTTGGTACAAATTTGTTGTATATATTTTAGAAACACCTATTGTTAAACTACAAGGACAGTTGTAAGAGGCACCTCTTCCTCCCCAAACATCCAGGACTTTCCAAATTGAAAAAAAAAGTGGAAATAATAAGTCAAATCCCTTTGACTAGCAGCTTTTTATCCAGCCACTGGTAGCTCATCTCACAGACTTGTCACTTGCTAGCAGTTTGGTGACCTTGTACGAGTACAATGTTATGTTGGCATCCTTTCTCTGGGGCAGATACATTAAACTGAGCCAACCATCCACTTGACCAGTAGAGGTTTTTAACATAAACATTCTCAGGGGTGCTAAAACATACTATTTACGTATGGCAGAGATGCACTGCTTCTTACTCAAACCGCAATGGGCTCCATCCCAACCTCCTGATGACTTCTACCCTGAATCATTAAGAGTGATAAGAAGCAAGCTTTGGCAAGCATCCAAAAGTCTGTTTCTAAAGCATTAGTATTCAGAAACTGTAATACAAACCTAATCATTGTGCTTCCACACTTACAAACAAAGCCAAACATCTATTTTCCACACAAGAGGATCTGCTTCCCTCAATGCAGCTCTAAAGAGCAAGAGAGTAAAATAAATTTCAGTCAAATAATTGCTCTCCACTTCCTATCCACCCTCCAGTTTCCAAACATCCTCTAACCCAGATTCTAAAACAAAGAAAAACAAATGCCGCATTATATAAACATAAGTTATGTTTGAAAATCTACTTGCCTGCTCACCAATAACGATAGGGAAACTTTGCTTGGTGAAAAGTCACGTGTCATCATTTTCCACAGCTTTCACTTGAACGTTTTAAAAAAAACAACAACAAAAACAACAAAAAAAAACCAACAAACCCCCCCCCCCAAAATCCACAAGCTTTTAGCTTATGCTTTTGAGTCACTGCTGCACTGGTCAGATTAGGTCTTACAGGCAAGCACCTCCGCTGCCCAGGGAAAGGCAGCAGCGGCTAAGGCAGCAGCAGCAGCGCACTCAAGCCTGGTGTTCCCTTCCAAGTTAATGGCAACAGGCTACAGATGACTGACATTTCTGAAAAGGGCTGATCCTACTTGCATCATATGTCTATCATAAACGGTAATGACCTGGAAGTGGCTCTCTCCCCTCACTGGTAAGACAGGAAATCCAGACAAATAGCTGAGAGTGATATGAATCTTACAGTGAGATCCAAAGAGGAACCCAATTCTCACCAATCTCAAAAGGATTCTCGCCCCTTTCTCGCCCCCGTGGGAAGAATGGGCAGCCCCTGGACCCTTGCAAGCCCTGGCTCCAAAACTTACTGCTCCAAAAGCACAACAGCACAGAAGGGCGGGCAGGGGGACCTCCCCCATCCACCCAGTTCTTCAAGAAAGACAATCCAATTAGAAAGGGCTGTGAACGCATCCTTAAAAATTATCTGCCCTGAATAACAACGCGGTGGTTTATTTTGGTAAGTGTGTTCATACACACCCGCATGAGCACACAGTGGCTATTCACCCCCTTGGCTGTACTCGTAACAGCGGAAGCACACAGGGCTTCCTTTCACAGCGCTGCAATTTAAAACAGCGCTCGCAGGGGGTCAGCAACAGGTGCAAAGTCACAACTTCCAAAAAAAACTATAAACAGACTTTTTTCTCCAGTCCAAGATGAAAACGTAAACACTTACATCTCACCTGAAAACTCGTCTTTGCACAGAGGGACAGCTTCGAGACCAAAATAACCAGCAGTGCTCTTCTTGAATGGGTACAGGAGCCAGAAGCTAACAACGCGCAAGTACTTTCACACGAGGCTGAGACAACAACCCAGAAAGAAGGGCTCTCTTAAGTGCCCAAAATTTATGCCCCAAAAATGGGCTGATTATCACACAAAACACACTCAAGCAATTTCAGTAATTCTAGTTTCTTGCTAGACACAAAAGACATTAGAAACTCTCTCTTGTTATTAATATATCAATCTAAATTATGGGATCAGAAGAAGAGACTGGGGGAGAAAGAATCGATTACCAGCTGGAAACAGGGGGTACAAGAGGATACCAGAAAAATATGAGATATGAAAAATAAATGTGTTGTTCTTTTTCTTTTTATCCCATTGTATTTACTGTTTCAAGCTTTTGTGTCAGAACAGTCCTAGGATCTTACTTGACCTGTTCAACCATTTTACAGAGTGTTCCCACCAAAAATCACATCAAAATCAAGTCCCCCATTATAGCTTCATCGTACGTTCTACAAATTTTGACAATATAGACCTATACTTAAATAACAAATTAAAAACTTCCACTCACTGTCCCTGCTGATTTTGACATGTGCTATTGATTTCACAACAGTTTCATCAGGAATCAGTGCAGTAGAGCTAGCACAGACGTCAATCTCAAATCCTCTAAGGAAAAAAAAAAAAAATTAGACAGCCTTTATTTTCCCCACAGAACATGAAGTGTGGAAGCTTTTGTATGAGTTACTTTCACTAGAGAGTCTCTCTTTCTGGTAGCCTTTAATGCTTATCGTTCTTTGTCAAACCCTAAGCAAAAGCAGTCTTCTTCCTCCCTAATTTCGTATGAAAATATGAGAACCACTGCATCAACCACCTTTCTCCTCCCATGACAGCCACGATTCATTTTGGCTGAGTATTCTCTGACAGAGCACACAGTACTTGCCATTCTCTTTGGGTGAATGAAGCTTCAAGAAACTGTATTTTCACTTTCATTAAGTAAAATTAAGTCTAAGCAGCACCACTGGAAACAAGAAATAAGTGACCGGCTACATTCTCCTGGGCATGGAGTCTTCTATATGAGGACACAGATAAAAATCGATGTCCTTTGATGAGACTCTGGAAACCAATTATAGCAATAACTCCTGAAGTAAAACTGCACAGAGACTGTGTTAACGAACAGTGGCGATACCCTTGAAAGAAAAGTAGCTGGACCACTGACTTTGCCTCAGCCTACACAGGAGCTCCCTTCTAACACTCTCTATCTGCCTTCTCTCTTTGGTATGGCCAAAATCCCTCCACAACAATAGGATTTATCACAGGTATCTTTCTCCTTTAAGTATTTCTATGGCTATGATCACTGTAATATCTGAGAATATCATATTCTGTTACACACCTATCTTCAAAATGTGCTTTGGACAAAAGGGGATTAAATACAGGCAGAATTAACACACAATTTGTTCAACGTCACATGAAGTCTGTCAGGGCAGGGAACTGAAGCCTCCCTCATCTCCCCAAGCCCAACTGGAGTGTCCCATTTAACCGGTAGACTTGTCCTCTCACAGGTGTATATACCCCACTGTCATATAATCTGAAAGTAAACCAAAACCAAATACATTTTTGAAAAGCTGTAGTAATATTCCCTCTCATCAGGAACTGAATTAATCCTTTAAATCCTTCGTCAACAAAGTTGACAATATGAAACAGAAAAATGTACACAGCTGCATATATGCAATACCTGGTTCCCAGACTGGAGTCTGATTTTGAAAGCAGAAAATACATCTCTGAATAAATGCTGTCCAATTTTCCAAATATATTTACAACATCATCACAACACATTCACTCAGTCTTAAACATTTTTTGCTATGACTTCACTGTACACAGTGTTTTATGGCCAGCCAGGATAATGTAGTCCAGTGACCACTTCATCTTTCTGAAAGCAAAAGGCTCGAGTCGGTCATAAAACGAGGTGCATTCTGGTTCCCCGTAAAGTATTCCTTGACAGCATCATGCGTTAGGTAGAGCTTTGTTAATCTCACAATCGGACAAGCTGTGAGTGATGAGCAAGTCATGCAGCCTTTTAACAAAAGCTTCTTGGAGATGAGGCACATCTTTTGCCTTCCAAAAAAGCTCACTTACAACTTGAGAGCTTAGCAACATAAATGAAAGTCCAAACACATTTTTTCTAAAAGATAATATGTATCACATTCACAATAGCAAAATGAGGAAGTGCAAAGAAGACAGAAAAGTTAATTAAGAAAGATATAGCTACAGACTTGTCATTTTGGTTCAGACCATCTCTTTTCAAGGCTTTAGGAAACAGCTTCTGAACTGACCTTTCACTTTCTTAAAATGTTAATGGATTTTAAAATGTAATAAATTCCAAGTGCAATGGAATTAAACAATCCGCTGAAACGCCAGAGAAAAATCAAAATGCTTTAAAGTACGGAAGAGCTCTTTTGAGAACACTACATGTTCTTGAAAGCAGTAAGAAAAAAATTTGTCAGTAAGAACATAGCCAGGGCCTTATTAAAAGCATATTCATTTCAGAAACAGGTATTGTGTCACCATACAGTAAACCTCATCCATAAACCTGACTATCTTTCCTTGAGTGTGTTTCTCCTACTCACACACCTGAAGGGCCTTCAAAACTGTAAAAGATTCATGATCCATGTGCAAAACAAAACTGGATGAGATAACCCTTTCTGGCCATAAAAAAGCAGCATGCTGTTCATCTATAATGGAGCATGCTAGGTGCTTTTATTGTTTAGAAAAGCTTGCCCTGAAGAATTCTGTGCTTTCCATCATTTTACATATGAATGCAATATTACCAGAATAAAAAACCCAAACCAACACCCCCAAAAAACCCCCAACTGCTGTTCCCCCCAGCTTCTACAGTTTAGGAATGAAATTTGTACACAAATCAGTCACTTTCATTGTTTGCTTTGGATAGTCAGTTTTTCTTTTTTGTCCCTCTCTTAACATGTTAACAGAAAAAAACCAGACACTTCAGAAGAAGAAAAAACAACCCCAAAACCCACACTCCAAAACACCCTACCGAAATAAAGCCAATTCATACTACCTCAATTAAAAAAAAAGTTTCATTTTGTGTTTAGTTTTAAATATTTTGAAGATTTTTGTTACAACCTCCCCAAATACTGAGATTTATTTCTGCTGCTTCTATTTGGCAAAATTATGGTTATATTCCCCCATGTGTCCAAAATAAACATAACTGTTGTTGTGCCAACTTTAAGCCTACCGAGTACATCTGGCCAAAATACCTGATAGTTTCCAGTGGCATGAAGAGTAAGAGTAGGGAGGAATTTAGAGATCGTCTGAAGAAACAACTGGCCACTCAAGTCTTTTGTCTTGCATAGGAAGCCACAGCACAAACAACTTCCACATGCAATCAAACCAGTGTACTTGTTGGCAGGCTCCTGGGGAGTTCAACAGGGGAAATCCTTTAATTGACATGAACAAGAAGTTTGCATTGCAAATACTGAAGATCAAAAGATTTTTTTTTTTTTTTGTTGGCCATTAGAGGGTTGCTACCAGCCCTTGGAAATACTCATTTCTGTATTTTGAAGCACGTATATATCACAAGCCAAGGCAGGGAAGAATAAAGCAATGCAAAACCACCGCAGTTGCAGGGGAACGGAGTCCCCAGTGCATTCCCCAAAAGCCACGGGGCTGTCCAAGATTTACGATTTCTGCCTTACTCATCTAAGGGAAGACTTCTCACTTCCTCCCACTGCTGGAGTTGGTTTTTGATTAGTGAGCCAGGATTACCTTGGCAGAATCAACAAGCAAGACCTCATAGATGTTGTGCAAGTCCCAATACTCCAGTTTATTACTGGAAAGCCTGGCAGTTTTTAAACTTTCTGGTTTTCTGGAGCTCATAGATGGTCCAGGACTGGTATGCGCCCCCATACAGCAAATTCAGGCCTACTGGCAACAGCCATGTTTTTAAGTATCTTCCACAAATTCTTTAGAAATAACCCACTAACGTCCATGCCCCCATTGATTACATGCTGAAAACGAGGGCTCTAGATCTATCCTGATGGGATGACTACAGTGTGAAACTTGTGCTGTGTTCCTGTGAACCACAGCCAGAACAGACAGCAGAAACCATTAGCTTTCCACAGACCTTTCTGTCCTCTGAACTATTAGGAGCTTGAAGTCAGAATGAAATAAATAACGAAGCACAGCCTCATATCTACTAATTTACTCTCATTTACTCCATACGACTCTGCTAGAGTTTTACAAGGGAAGAGAAGGCGATGCAAAGTGGAAATACTGAATATAACAACCCTCTCCCCCTACAAACTGCCAAAATGTTTTTCCAACAGCTTCTCCCCAATCAGTATGGCAATCAAACAAAAAGGGAGATGCATATGGACGGGACACCAGAGAAGCTGGTCCAAGACACCAGAGAAGTTGGTCCAGGAGAAAAAAAGTTTACTAATAGTCTGAATATTCTGAAAATACACTCATCCCCACCACCACCAAAGGAAAGTTCATAGAACTAGCAAATCGTCACACTCAATTCCTTTGAAAATAAGCTTATTCCTCCTCCTCCTCCACAGTGTATGATGCAGGCCTAAGAAAAAAACAAAAGTTTCTCAACCCTAGTGTTTTCACACTGCCTAGATTTTCTTTTATGCACACACCTGCCTGATGCAGGTGTGATTTCTATCCTGATCGCTACTGAAGTTTACTTAGGAACATCCTTTCAAGTTCCGAGGTAAAAAACATCCAAGCATTCCCTCCAGAGTAACATCACTAGCAGCGCACTGAAACTTAAAATGCAAATAAAAAACCCAAAGCCAGACAAGATGACCCCTCCCCATGTTGTGGAGGCCACAAAGTAGTTAAATGGAGAAATCAATTTTTCCTTTGGTCTAGTCCTTCTTGGTTCTTGTAGATTTAAACGCAATAAGGGCAGTTGCAAAATTCACACATTGCAAACACAGTTTGCAAACTAACTGCTCCTTTCTGTTTGGGGATTTAAATTTTAACACCAGAAATTGTGGTTTGGAAGGACTGGAAGGAAAGAGTTGCTTGTACACTGGATCTGTAGCTTCAGGGGAAAAAAAAGTTTAATTTTTTTAATGTCATGAGACTTGACTAGTCCAACTGCTGTATAAAACACACATGTACATATGTAGGGCTTTGGTAGTTAGCAGGATTGGATGTCCAATACCTATTTCTCCAAACAGTTCTGTTAGTTGCCTGGAAGGTGACGAGACTACTGGTTACAAAAAAATTGTTCATTATTTGCAAACCTTCCCAGTTGGACACCTCAAGTAGTATGCACCATTCTTGCCAAACCTACACTCAGTACAAAAAAAAAAAAAAAAAAATTTTTAGCAATGTCATCCACATGGATCAACTTTGACAACCCAAGTGAAACTGTACACCGAGGAAGTGTAAAATAACTTTAGAAAGTAGCATGCAAACAGGCACCTTAGCATCCAGACAAAGTATGTTCCACTCCTCTGCAAGAGGCAGTGGCACTGCTTGCTTAGTGGGTACTAGGACTCCAGCCACAAGGACTCTGCTTCCCTCTTGGCCACTTGCCTACTGCACGATGTTAGACAAATCCTTGTCTCCTCAAGATCCCAAGTGACCCAGGCACAGAAAGGAAATTCCTATACTAATTGATATAACGAGTGCAGAAGTTCATTAACAGATAGATATTAATAGATCTGTCTACCTCCTCCTGAGAGAATCCAACACTTCAAAAAAAACCCCAAACCATTTTCAAAGAAGAGTGCACTCCTTCCCCAGAGGCTCATCACGTTCAGGCACACACAATAAAGGCTTTTCTGCACTTGCTGAGCGCCTCACAAAAATTATCATGACCCATCCACCAAGACGCAGTGGTTTCCAAGCCTTTCATCTGCAGGTCTCAGAAGATTTTCCAGCAGAGACACAACTAATGGCTAGAGTAGTTAGGGTAGTAGATCCTAGTTTTATTTCCCAGATCCCTCAAAAGCAGTCAAAAGGCCACAAAGCGAGAAGCTGCATAACCCTCTGTTTCTCACAGTCTATTCCCATACAAGCCAAGCAATGTTCATCCTTGATGAAGATTAAAATTCAAAAAATTGACACCAACTTTCCTCTGAAAAAGAGATCTGTGCTTGATCCCATTAAAAAGTCAATCAATTGTAAGCAAAACCTGCTTCTACCTTGGTGGAAAATTTGTCCGTTTCCTCTTCAGTGGAGGAATTTCTTCCTAATTATAACATTAAAGGAAGAAAAAAAAGTCATTAAAACCCAAGCCAAAAAGGCAATACTCTGTTGCATTTGGGAAGTAATACTCAAAGCGTTTCTTCTTCTCCTGTTTTCCCTTGAATTTTCACTGATTTTTTTTTCTCCGGTTACAGTAGAATCACAGAATAACATGAACTGGAAGCGACTTCTGTTCACCTGGTCCTATCCCCCCAAAAAACCAAAATTGACTTGGGTTGCTCAGGGCCTTGTCCAGCTGAGTTCTGAATATCTGCAAGGACATCCCAACCTCCCTGGGCAGCCTCTTCTAATGTTTGACCACCCTCGCGTTGAAAATTTTTTTTCTAATATCTCATTGGAATTTCCCTTGTTGCAACTTGCGTCTGTTGCCTCTTGTCCTACTGCTGTGCACCTCCCACAAGATCCTGGCTGTGTCCTCTCCACACCCTCTCATCAGTTAACTGAAGACATGGGATAGTATTCCCTTAAAGAAAAGCAACGCACACACATACCCTGAGTTGCATTCCCAAGACATTCTTAAAATACATTCAAGCAGATATGGATTTTCAGCTTATTTTTCTGAAATACAAGCACTGTATTTTTGGATTGCCCTTCTGCAGCATGTACCACCAAAGGCTTACCTTCACAGAAAACTTGACACAGAGTAGCTAACGTGGTAAAAACTCACACCGCAAATTATTCTGCAGTAATCCTCCCATACGGAGAAACCCTTAGTTTTTGTTCCCTATTTGAACAAGTCCTGCCAGTCCGAGGTACTTATATCTGAGGTATGATGACCTCATGATACACTCTGTTTTTCACAACTTGTCTGTTAAGCAGGGAAGCAACATTTAGCGATGTGGAACCTGGGCACAAATTAAAACCACGTGCAAACTTGTGGTCAACACGAGGATGAGGACCACAGGCCACAGCGCGGGGCTTGTGCCTACTCTGCCGGGGCACCTCCGTGGGGGTCACGCAGGCTGTGGCAAAGCACCGGAGCGAGCTCAGGGGTTTGAGCGCTGCTGCCCTGACCCTGCCAGCACACCTTTCTCTCCAGAAGCAAATCAGCTGCACACGGATGGGCGCTGGGTTCGCAAAGTAGATGTGTTTGGGTTTTTTGTTTGTTTGGGGTTGGTTTGTTTGTTTGTTTTTACAACAGCATCTTCTGCCATGAGCACCTGTAATCCCGTTCCTGCC
>NW_009199047.1:0-25032 GCF_000690835.1 Fulmarus glacialis | reverse complement strand
TAAGGGCCGGCTCCCGAGCGCCTCCCTCGCGGCGCTGCTCTGCGGAGGGCGGTTGTCTGTCGCCACCGCGGGTCCGGGACTGTCCCAGCCGAGGGTCAAGGGGCGTCCTGGGTGTCTCCTAACCTGCGGTTTTTATCCCTCGTACAGCACCGAGAAGGAGAGAAACCGCTGTCCGGTCCGGCTCTAAGCGGACACTGAATCGGCTGAGACTCTCGCGCAAACCTTGCACTGGCTGTACAACTGCTCTGGGTAACGTCGCCGCACTCACGCTATATGTTTACATTTAAATACCGCTGTCCTAAAAGAGTTACTTTTTAAGCCTATGCACTTTGTTTCACTTTGTGACAGGTTTATTCAGGGCATTTTGCAAATGAAATTGAACGCTGTTGAGACAGTTGCACCTGGTGCGGCAGCTATTTTAGTGCAAGAAATGTTAAACCTAAGCAGCCAAGCCCTGACCCTGATGTCTCCTAAACCTGTGTCACATGATGAAACTCGAACTTCCAAACACACAGTGTCTCCTGTCAGGGGAAGCTGTCATGAACACGTCGTGCTGTACGCCTTCGGCCCAGCTTGGGCTGCACGCAGCACTGCCGCCCACTCCTCCAGCTGCACGCTAATTCTTGGGGTGGGGGGCTGATGCCGACAGCTGACATGCTCGAGAGGTTTGAATGATGCTGGAGGATTATTTTAAGGTGTTCACAGAAAGTCGGGAAACTTCCAGTGAAAGCACCGCAGTTCGCTGTGCGCATAGGCACAGCAGCACATCGGCACGGGACGTAGCCAGGACAGGAGAGGAAAGTGGAGAAGCGCTGCGTAAGCGATACTCTTTTCTTATTAACGGTGCGAGTCATGTCAGTCCTTTAAATAGCATGGGATATTCCTAAATCTGTCTGGCAAGCACGGGGTAGGAAGGGTTTCCCAAGGGCTCTCTACATTTACCCATCACCCAGGTCATTCCCAAATTGTGCCTCTACATCACTGATGTCATTTATCTCCCCTCCGTTTATTAACTTGTATACTTTTTTTTTAGAAGTAAGTCTAAAAAGCAAATATGCTTATTATGTTTTCAGTTTTGGACACTAAAGAAGCAGCAGGCTAAAATCTTAAACCCCAGGAATGGTGGATTTAAAAAAAATACATAGTTTAATTGTGCAATGTTTTTTATAGTTATTTATATTGTATTTAATTAGGCCTTAATTAATCTCTAACTTGTTACTTTGGGAGGCACTCTGTATTCTTTAAAACCTTGGTAACTGTACCACTGAGAAGTGCCGCTCTCCTTTTTTCTCCCCTGATGCCATCTGTTCAGTTCTGCCGGCCAGCCTTGCTGCTTTAGCCGAATGTGAGGACTGAAGAAGCAGCGCTGCATTGCTCACTTTACTTTCTATATAGAATTTTCTCTTCCTCCCCTAAATAAGTGCAAAGCAAATTCTGGCATTTATTATGAAGAACTTAGCAAGAACAAGATCTTGGTATATTGCTCACGCAACTTCACATTTTCAGTTTTCCTTCTCCCCTCCCCAACACACACTGACCACCTTTCCTTTATCACGATGAGGAAAAATCGATTGTACCTACAGAACCTGCCATAAACTTCTCCTTTAAAATCCTAATCAAGAAAAATACTGAAGCAAAGTTCCAGCGATTCCACGTCACGTTGGTCTATTCACTTATTAAAAGCTACATGCTGTATTTTCCTGGATTGAGAAGAGGTTTTTTTGTTTTTAAAAGGTTTCTATCATTTTTTTCTTTAATAGGGAACTTCACATTGCTGCCAGATTATGATTTTTGTTTTGTGGTGGCATTGATTCGTGAAGCTGGAACTCTTTCATGTTTATACAGAGTGCTTTTTAATTTTTGTATTGTGTCGGCATGTGTGTGTGGTATAGATTTCTACAGACATATCTTTCTGGCTGTTTTTTTAAAACAAATTTTTAAAAGTTTGTCTCTTAAAAAATTATTTACTTTATAGTTAAAGCTGATCTTACAGTAAGCTCTACATTCTTATGAACACACTAAACCAAAGCATCTGACCTGCTTTACAGACAATTAATACTAATCTATTCATTTAGCTGTATCATTCAGTATGATACCGTAAAATGACAAAAAATAATGCCGTTTCAAACAATTTTAGGAAAATTTTGCATTGAGTATGCTCTGAATTTTGCAATTCCTAAGAAAGGCAATAAAATTAATTATTTCAGGTTTTCAAAATGTTGTGATGGTATTGCAGTTCTAAGAGTTTTCAGAGTAATTCTTGGCAAATGCAGCACATTTGGATTTAATAGGATAGCTCTGTATTTAGTTATTAAAGGAAATGAGTATAAAAAAGTGAGGTCCACTTCTGCACCATAGTATTAGCTGAAAGTTCATGACTTGAAGATCTTATTAATAATTTGCACAATTCTACAGGAATTTGGTGTTCTCACTTTAAGTGGGATGTCATCTCCCTGGTTTTATACAACGTTTATACAAAATGCTTTTCAATGACAAAAGCAGGAGCAGGCTGTTACGACTTGGCCATATCTCCTGTTTAACGTGGCTCAGTGTAGCATTAAATTCTTCTCTCTTCACTCAGGATAAACTGTTGAATTCAACTGGGCTTGAAGATTTCAGTATAATGCTCAGGGTTTCAATTACTAAATAATATTGGAATTCCAGTAACACTGATGGACTGTGGCAGAAATTAGGCCCCAGAGCACTGTGGCCCAAATATTCATGGTATAGACAGATAATATCCATCCAAAACAATTATGACAGTGATTTCTTTGAGGAACAGACCCCAAGCCTGCATTTATACTTATGTAACACTGTATTTAAATGGGGACAAATGGGGACAGATCCTTACCTTTGCTGAAGTTTATTTATAATGTAAAACTTCTCTACCCCCAGGAGCAAAAAAAGATACAGGATTGAGCTGTTACTATGTAATGGGGTTTCTATAAATGTAGGGGAAAAAGATTAATTTCTAGAGACACAGATTAATTGAGTGCTCAGATTTCATGTATAAAGAGCTCACTCATCATTAGGTATTTTATTGAATGAGTTTGTGTGTCTTATCAGTTCTATTTTTTTAATAACTTGGCAGAGAGGCATTGTTCGTGGCATGCACAAATATATATTTATAAGCCAAAATTTTGAAACTCGCATGTTTAAAAGCAAGTACCTTACTTGATGGTCAGGTATTGGAATGATGCGAGTTTTTCCGGGGGTGCCGAGCACCCTCTTGTTCTGCTGAAGACATTGTTTTTTCAAGACATTTGTAAATGCGTTCTATTCTGTATGTATGAACAGAGGCATGCCTAATGCCAATCCCATCTTTGTTTTCCTGTAAACACTTGGCTATTCAATTTACATGATGTATGAATAAAGCAGAAATGGTGAGATATACACCATTTGATCTTAGATCCTGTTAAATGATTGTTAAAATATTCCAAGCATAGTATTTTGTATAAATCATTGTACTTAGCCTGGTACATCACAGTATAAAAACAGCATCAAGCAAAACGAATAAATCATGTTGTTTGATTTTACTGGTTAAGTTTAAAGAAGTATTTGAACATAGTACTTGGTTATTTATGAATTAATCATATGAATGTAAGTCAAAGTACTTTCATATGTTACCTACTATTTTCAGTTCTGTTCTACAAAATGGAAGTTTCCTTTCTAATACTTTCTTGGAAAATCTGCTTCCTTACAAAAATCTGTGTTTGTTTGCAAAATGTGCTTGTATTTGCTAAAATAAACCGTATTTTTGTTACTAATTTAAACAATAAACTATGAACACCAAGGTAGTAGTTCTCTTCTATAGCCATGTCAGTGAAGATACAAGTATTTCATCGTTTTCTTTACCTTTTTCAAATCTATCTATACAAGATTTCAGCAGCATATATCTGTATGTATGTATGTAGAAGCATGGCCAGCAGGTCAAGGGAGGTGATTCTGCCCCTCTACTCTGCTCTGGTGAGACCCCACCTGCAGTACTGCGTCCAGCTCTGCAGCCATCAGCACAGGAAGACATCGACCTGTTGGAGCAGGTCCAGAGGAGGCCACGGAAATGATCAGGGGCATGGAACACTTCTCCTATGAGGAAAGGCTGAGAGAGTTGGGGTTATTCAGCCTGGAGAAGAGAAGGCTTCGGGGAGACCTTATTGCAGCCTTTCAGTACTTAAAGGGGGCTTATAAGAAAGATGGGGACAGACTTTTTAGCAGGGCCTGTTGCAATAGGCAAGGGGTAATGGTTTTAAACTAAAAGAGGGTAAATTCAGACTAGATACAAGGAAGAAATTTTTTACAATGAGGGTGGTGAAACACTGGCACAGGTTGCCCAGAGAGGTGGTAGATGCCCCATCCCTGGAAACATTCAAGGTCAGGTTGGACGGGGCTCTGAGCAACCTGATCTAGTTGAAGATGTCCCTGCCTGTGGCAGGGGGGGTGGACTAGATGACCCTAAAAGGTCCTTTCCAACCCAAACTATTCTCTATATGTATGTACTACATACTACAGGGCTGCCAGAATACTTCCATAAGACCAGTAGCTTTTAAACCCTTAACCATGGACCAGTTATGTGTTGGAGGCAGCATCCTGATCCTGTAAGGTCTCCCTATCTTTAGCACTGAGAAAGTCATACTAAGTGTCTACACTAATACTTAAGGTTGAGCTATCCAGCCAACACACAAGCCACTTATCCCCCCTATATCTACTCCCACTACCAAAGCTTGATGCATTGAGCTTCAGATTTCTAATACAGCACTAAAGATGCATCCTAGGTGCTTTCATTAAATTGTAGGTCGTGATCTGCAAGCTACGCATCTCTCCGAGGCTGCTTGGTGTGCATTGGCAGTAGAAAAGGAAAGCAGGTAGAAAGCTTGGAAAAATTATCAAGGAGGTTCCTCTGCTTAGGGCCTGCACGACATTGTAAGTGCCAAGTACAGCAGGAGTTGGAGGGAGGGAAAGGATGGAGGAAGGATAGAGGGAAAAGAAGGGAAGAGGTTGATTTACCAATGGAAGTTCAGCAGTTTCCAGCATCAGCCTAAACAAGCCAGTACATAAGCTAAAGAGCCCATAGTACGAGCAGTCAGTGACATGTTTCCCCACAAGCAATTTTCTTTGGATGTTACGTTTATGACCAGAAGGATTAATGGTTCCTAAGGCAGCAAATAGGACGTCACTGCAAGAGGAAAAGTTTCTCGGTCAAGTGACTATATTAAAACTCTGCCAAATTTACCCTTTGAAAAAACCTTCTAGTCATCAGAATGATTCTCTGTGGCCCTTTGTGAAAGGCAAATAGTAAATAATAAATATTTAATCATCGTACTTAATCTTACATCGTCACATACTTCCCCCTTATATGTACTCCGTATGAGACAGTATGAGCCATTTCACTGAAACCATAAAAAGTTAAGCATAAATTAGAGTCCACTAAAAATTGAGGCGCAAACATCTTTGATGCCATTGGTTACTAGATTCTTTCAAAATAGACCTTCGACTTCCTTCCACAAAAAAAAGCTGTTTTCTGTGTTTTGGCCTGTTGCACTGTGAAACACTAGACACTATGTTGAGAGAATCTCGCAAAAAAAAAAAAAAAGAAACCTAAAACTGCTGTGTAAATACCACTTTTCAAAAGAGAGTAGTAATGTCTTGATTGATAGTAAGAGCTAGTAGATAATACAAGGCTAAGAGAAAAAGTTTATATAAAATTAGCTAAAACAGACAGCATACTGCCAAGGCAAAAGATCTGGGGGATATATTATACCAGGAATCCTTTGAAGATTGAAGAGAAGTGTTTCTAAAGAATCAACATGGGGATTGTGGGGGAGGAAGAGAAAATTATTACCAGGATAAAAAAATACTGTAGAGTTTTGTGAAAGCTAAGAAAAAAAACCCCAGTACTTAATAGTAAGAAGAACTGAACCGGCTGCTCTGAACATAGTTCTTCAAAAACTTTTTCAAAATTTGGATTTACATAACATAGCCAGGCAGCCCGGTGTCTAGTTTCAAATTAAATCCTTTAGCTATTACAACATAATACAGAGTTTCAGAAACCTTGAAGATTCATACCACTTTTGAAATTGTACAGTAATGAATAGAGGCGTCCTCAGGAGAGGAAGGAGGAAGAGAGGGCATTGATAAAGAAGAGTAACCGGTAGCCTACCGAGGAGGATATTCTCTGTGGTGCCAAGAGAAATCCCGGGTCAAGTCCAGGTTAACACTTACCCTTACAAATGCTCTAATCATCGTAACCCTCCCTCATTCTCCTGCCAGGAGTGCATACAAGGCATATTTGGTATCTGTCTTGAGACTCCTAAGCAGCCTCTGCTGAGAGGTAGGTATCTCAGATCTGCAAGAACTGTGGTGCAACCGGGCATGAGCTGGGCAACCAAAGGGGTTTGTGGTGTTGTTTTAGTGAATATTTAGGTATTTATCATAATTTAGGCAACTAGGAAAGGTCCTCATCAATTCTGTGCTACAATTAGCTACCTAAATTATGCCTAATTGAAAAATCAGGATGTATGTATGCATGCATTTTCCCCAGCAGAAGGCCAATTTAAGGCAGTCCTTCCTCCAGCTTCTCTTTCCTGACCCCCCAGTTGTGTCACTGGGTCACTGGAATTTTTTGTGGACCCTCTCTGAAGCCAGATGAGGTAAATCATTTATGTTAAAAAAATGACAAGAGCAAAAAACAATAAACAAACAAAAAAAGCCCAAAGAAATCTAGCTCTTGCAAATATTTGACATCCTGATACAGGTGAACTATGATTCACCAAAGAAAGTGTCCCCTGTTTTGTTGCTAGATAAAATGTTCATGTAACAAAACACTTAAGATACCAGTTGCTTTGGAAAGGCCTTATCTTCTCTCATTCGTTTACTACGTTCCCATCACAGTAGTGTTGTGAAGTTTTAATTAAACATTTGGAAATTGCTATGGATTCTTCCAAAGGAGAAGCCAATATAAATAAGACAATTACATGGAAATGGGTGATGAAATAAGTAAGTGATAAAAGTAATTCTACTTGTTATGGCATCTCTCTCTAACATCTGATTGTCTTTCCTTCGCATTATTAAAATAAACCCTACTTTCCAAGCATATGTATGCAGATCATTTTTAAATGCAAAGATTACAGAAAAAGGTAATTCTTTCAAGAAGAGAATTGTGCTTGGCAGAAAGGGTAGGCATCTGTCAGGCCCAGATAAGATCAGACAGCTGTGCTCTATCCTGAAAGGGTGTTGTGAAGCTAAGTTTTCCTAGGGAAATAACATCTTTGGTATGAAAAGCAGCAAAGTGTAATGAAGTCTTCAAACAAATAGGTAGAGAAAACAGAAACTCTCAGAGCTCATTTTTATCTAAAATACCAACCCTATATCAGGAGAAAAAATGCAGGATTAGAGGAGGATAACATCTTTACCAAACAGTAAAAAATAAGGGGTGGGAAGATCATCTCACTTTATATTCTCAATCAAATTAATCCTTTAGATTAGAATCAAAGGTAAGAGGTGACTTCAGCATCAATAATCACTGCAGAGAGCCACTAGGATAGTAAAAGGGCTGGGACACATGACAGCTAGGACAGGCTATGGGAAGAGAGGTGTTAAAATGGAGATGAGAAAGAAAGCTAGGTGGAAATCTAACAACAGTCTTGCAACAGCTAAAATGGAAGGCAGAGCCAGGCTTTTCTGAGAGGCACACAATGAAAGGACAAACAGCAATAATCACAAGTGGCAATAAGGTAATTTTTTTTTTTTTTTTTTTTACTTAAGGAAAAATGTTCCTCACCACAAGCATAGTTAAGCACTGGAACAGATTGTCCAGGGAGGCTGTGGAAGCCTCCTCCTTGGAGAGTTTCAGAACTTGATGGGGCAAGGCCCAAGCAGTCTGGTCTAACTTTGAAGTCAGTCTTGCTTTGAAAATGGAAGATCCATTGAATAACTCAAGAGGTCCTTTTCAATCTAATTTTTCATATGAGTCTATGAAATGATGAGTTTATGGTTCTCTGGAAAGGAAGATTGTAGAACAGAATAATAAGAAAAACTTGAAAAACGCAGTGACTTCACAGGAAAAATATATACTTCTGGGCAGTGCCAGGATCTATTATTCCAGGTGAAAATGAGGGGCATTCAGGTATGCATATCAACAGGAGAGTGAATAAGGTTCCTCGAGAAAGGAGGAACTGAACATGCCCATAAAGCAGATTTCCAAAAATAGAAACAGTCAGAGGCAGGGCTCTATTTCTATCAGAAGAACCTCTCAGGTCTATTCTGGGCTTGAATTAGTAAAAAGGCTTTAATGATTTGTTTGGATCACGGATTAAGATTTAAATTTACAGGTGACGGCTTTGGAGGGTAGGATTAGAATTAGATAAACTTAAAAAGAAAAAAGGAGAAATGTTCTTAAAAAGGTGCATTTCAATATAGAAATATACATAGTCTACACATGGAGAGGAATAATCTACTGCACAAATAAATGACGGAGAATGACAAGCAGAAAATGATTATTGAGGTGTCGCATATCACAAACGTGACAAGCCTTTGCAAGAAAAGTAAACCTCACACAGGATGCATATTTCATCAAAACCCCTTTTGGCACTACTTTCTACGATTATTAGAACTTCTCCAAGTTCTATCTGAAATGTCTGGCTGGGTGGAAAATCTTTAAAAATTGTAACTTAAAAGAATACTATGTGTAGAGAAATACATAGTTGTAACTACTGTGTCTGTGCAAATGAAATGATGGAGGGGGACTTGAGATTGTGAATGCCAAACTAGGTAACAGTGACACAGGATATCTGTATCTTACTAACTAATGAAGGTCTACCGAAGACACCTGCAGTAGTATAAAAAGAAGTTTATGAGACCCTGAAATTTTCAAGGGTAACATTTGAAGAACATGTGGTGCTGCTAGTCATTGGAGCCTGAGTATATGCTAAATACATGGATTTACAGTAATTAGCTTATCAGAAATGCACGATAGAAATTTTAGCATCATGATAAGAGTTATAACAAACTAATTCAAGATACATACATAGGAAACAGGAGCCAGGCTGCAGGGGAGTAAGGTCCTACTGTGTGCTGTTTTGTTATCACTGCAACCGATTATTTTTATTTGCCACACTGCTCAGAGAAGATCTGAGTGGAAAAGATAGGCTTTAATAACAGGTGCTGCAAAAAATAACAGCATAAGTGAGCATTTCTGGCTGATGTAAGAGGCAGTCTCTGGAACACTCCGTACCTATACCGGCTAGATGCTAAGCACCAACCCTGGACTAGCCGAGCGTAGGTAAGGACCACTGAAGCATGAGCAGTGGCCAGCAAGACAGACCCAAAGAGAAACAGCCAGCAAAAGCAATCTACAACATTCCTGCACTGCACAAAATATAGCTGAATCCAGCTAGAGTCAGGATAAAAATCAAAGACTACTTTTCTGCTACATAAAGCATGCTACTGCTTATTTTAGCATCTGTAATGAGATGAAGCAGAAATAAAATGCATGTTATGGTGTGCCTTTACATTCCAGCAAATGCCATAACATTGCAGTGTACTTCATTACATGAGACAATCCATTGATTGGCACATTTCAGCTGTCACTAACGTATTACAAATGAGCAGGTCCTCCTCTGGACAGAAACTATTTCTCACTGCCCAATGAGACAAGCCTTCGCCTATACTCACACGGCCCAGCTTTCCCCAGGATGGGAAATACATAGGAAAAAGGACTTAACAAATCACTACTGTTAGGAAAACACCACCGCTCTTGAAATGTTTTAATTAAGCTGGTTAAACTGTTTAATTAAAACTATTTAAAAGGCCCATTCTCATTTCCATTATGGACTTTAAAGATCTTACAGCCTCAAAGAGTGTAAAGGGGTCCAAAAGTAGCCATAATGTAAATAAGAATTACCGACCTTATTTTCACTGGCATTATTTATAGTTAGTGATCTTCTCATGGTGGCTTAATTATCATCTGATTCTAAAAGGCTAATAATTTCACTCCATTACCCTCCAGATCTGCTTCTCTTTCATAAGTAGTTTAACAGATGCCAAAAATAAAAAAAAATAAAAGAAAAAGAAAGCTTAAGAGTCTAAGTAATGCAGAAAATGAAGGCTGTTAAAAGACAAGGTTGGGCAATTCCTGCACCAGTGATTTGGAGTTTGTTGCCCACCACCTCCATCTGCTGAAAGTTACTGTCTGTACCAGAAGAAACAGATAAACCGCTGTTCCTGGGCTGATATAATAGCTTAAATTGGATCAGTAACAGCTTCAAAGGACACATTAGACTGTTACGTGTGGTGGTCACTTTTGCCAGCTCTGCTAGCCGCTTACTAACCTCTGCCACAGGAAAAGACATACAGTTGGGGCAATAGCTTCTAAAACTGTACAGTAAGGAATTGCCAGAACTTACCTGTCAATATCCAAATCCATTTGAATTTCAACAAGACTTGAGTCTTTGAAAATGTAATTGAGGTTTTATGGGAAAAAATTACCAGTATTCAGATGCTGATTAAAAATGACAGTGCATGCAAAGATACGACATCTACATATATCCTAACACACTTCTGTGTATGTGCTTCTAGACCAACCATTACCCAAATTGCACTAAAATTGACCAGCATTAGAGACCATGTTTGTGTATTCCAAATTGAGAAAATGGTCATACTAATGCAGAATAATTTATAGGGGTGAACATCAGCTAAGAAGTGATGAACAGTGTGTATGACCTCTACATGGTTGCTACCAGGTTACTTCCATAAAGATACTGATGGACGTATACTCTGTGCCTTCTGAACAGGGGAAGCCATGCAGCTAGGTTGCAGAGAGGAGGAGACAGGAAACAAGATGCTCTGCTCAGTATGTTTGTTCCTTTTTACATCCAAAGACACATCTCAGTAACTTTGCTCAAACCAGCATATTCTGCAATCTCCACCAAGAGGGTCCCTGAACACACAACTGCTGTTCCACAACCAAATGCCAGCAGAGCAGCTGAGCAACATACAGGCCTGGAAGAAAAAGGGAGAGCTCAGTGCCGACTGGGGAAAAAAATAACAAAAAACCTTTCTGTGTGGCTACTTGATGACATATGGTACATGGTTTGAGCTTTCTTGTGAATCCCTGACAAGTCAATCTGCTATGCAGAATTAGAATATTACATCAGATAATGTCCAAGTCCCAGTTTTTTTCAGGATTGGTACTCCATTATGCTCCCATTATAGGCAGAAATGAAGCCTGCAGCTCAGTTTGCCTCAACATTTAAGTATAGGTTTCAGTTTCTAATAACTCTGTGTCACCTTGGAAAATTAAAATAGTATCTCTTGTTCTGATTGTATATGAAAGTATAGCTAAAACAAATTTCATGGCACTGATTAAGTGTCGTGTTCACTAAACGTTAGAATCCCATTATGGATCTTTCTATATTGGTGTTTGCGTATGCTGCACGGTGAGTAAGAAAAATCAGATTTCAGGTGCTTACAAGCATGACAAATAGGCACTGAAGTGGCCTTGAGCACTGTGATGTAGTAACAGAGAAGAAATTGAAGCATTCAATATTCTGAGGTGTCTGAGCCTTCTGCAGATGGCTCTTGGATACTTGTTAGTAATCTAGCAAAGAAAAAAATGCCTCTAGCTTTGTTGGGGATTGTTTTGGTGTTTACACCAGCAAAACAAATAATTTTAATGCATGCAATATAATGTGAATAATAATAATATGGATACTAACTTGCAGCTATTACTTTAGATATTAGTCTCTAAATGACATTAATGCAAGATTTAGCAAGTCCCTTGTACAGTAACAAACCTCCAATTTCATGAGGTTACCGTACATTTCTGTGTTAATTTGGAGCTTTGTGGAATTTAATTCAAGGTTGCTGACAGAAAGGCTTGTGATCAGGAGTATTTTAAACTTGTGACTGACAGTAACAGCAGTTCTACAGTCTATTGCCTTAGTTGGACTGTGCATTTTGCTCATCTTCATACCCCAACATTTCATTAAATAAGTTGGTGCTTAATAACTCATTAAAAATGTACATATATTTGTACATGTTCATCTTTGTGTAAGTCTACATTTTATAATTGGATATATAATTAAAATGCAGAAATCACATTCTATGCTTTTATTTTTGTGCCTGTTTCAATCTGGCAGATAGACCTGTGGAAAGAAATGCATTCATAGATGAATAGACGACCTGAAAATATTTATATGTTATATAATGCATTTAGACATTCACTTTCAGTGAATGAAGACAGTATCAGCAGGTATCTGATAATTAGATGCTATCAGCACATGCATAAACATAAATTTTAATCTGTTCTACTGCAGTGAAACTATGGAGGTTTAACATTTTTAACTTAAGAGCTTCTCTGGTTTAGATCTTCGTATAGATGGAGGTGTTACAATTCTGAAATAAAGTTTAATGTTAAAAAAGTCCCAAAAGATTAGAATAGAGATACTTTCTCTAAAGATTGTCAGCCACTTGTGACACGTAGCAAAAATTTGTGATTTCTTAACACAAACCTCACTAATCTTCCAGCAGGCATAATTCTGTATCTCTGAAAAAAATTAACTTAAATTATTTGGGTTGTAGGTCCCATCAAATGTGTAAAGCACATACAGATTAGAACAACAAATTGGCTATTACTCAGTAATATACACAGGTGTGACCCTGCAAAGGTCAATAGCCAAACACTTTGTTCAAGTATGGTTAAAAATAGACTGTGCAAGTGTAGTTTATATAAATTGGTGATGTCCAGTAGCCTTCAAAGGCCAATAGGAGTGAAAAAGTGTATTTAATTACCTAAAATTGAATTGACCTGTACATGAGAAAAATATGAAATATGAACAACCCAGCAGTTTTATGAAAGAAATTAAGTGGTACTTTATAAGATTATTAGAATTTCTATTGATTTGGTGAATAATTGTGTTGTTGATTATTTTATCTGTCTTTCCACACATTCAGTCATCCCCTACAAATGAAATTTAATTATTGTTTAAACAGAATCTGAGCACATCCTCAAGCACATTAATATAACTAGCGATAGCACAACAATTCAGTAGCTCCCTGCAGCAGCACACAGAATCCATCCAAAATTAGATTGTGTCCCAGCGTGCTGCAAAACTGCACTTTGCCGGCTATCCTTACGTTATCAGACAAAGCCAAGTCAGCCAAGGGATGCAATCAGGTAACTGTTGATTGAATTCCTGTTTCTCCCTTAAAGCCAACACTCACAACCTGCAGTGCCTTACAACCAAGCCTACAGGCTGTACAAGGGCAGTGATTCCCCGCTGATGGCCAGCCTGATGGCCATCTCCTTCAGGAGCACAGAGGGAGGAAGGAGGACTGTGTTCCTCCTCACCCAGGAAGAACTGAATTAAACTGATAGAAGAAAAGTAGCACGTAGAGGATCATTGGGTTGGTAGCAACCAGGACACCCCGATATTGCAGGGTGTGTGTAATGCAGGTCACAGCACTGAGTAAATGTTTCAGACTGCCTGAAGACTCAGGCAGATATCACAGCACCAGTTATGTCTGGATCTGTTCGAAAGTGGCAAAATGAACTCTATTTTGAGCTATTCTTCATGCCTCCTTTCAGTGGAAGAAGGGTTCTTTGAAATTTAACATCAGTGTTAACGCAACCAAACACCATACCCAACCATGACATTTCTGTAAAGGTTGCAGAATCACAAACAAGATCTGGACTCGGCAGCTGCCTGTCATCTATGCCAGTCATAGAGGCCAACATAGAAGACGGATTTAAAATTGCATGATGTGGTATATTTAACATGTACATGAAAAAACTGAATTTATACAGACTGGATTCATCACTAATTTTGTAAGTACACATTGTCACATTTTCCATGCAGCTTAACCTGTTGAAAATACTAGCTATTACTGGGCCAAAAACATCTTTTAGGTTTAGAAGGTTTTTAAATTGAAAATATACTTGGCACTTGTGTTTCAAGTAAAGATTGAAAGCTGGTAAAAAAGGAGTTTCACACTGAGCTAAAACCACCCCAGAACGGTGTTATAAATATGCAGAGGCTACAGGGAATAAAAACAAAAAAAGACCATTCAGCAAAGAAACCTGCTTCCTTTTCAGGATCAAATGTGATCTCAAGATCCAAGAGAAAAAGGTAAAAACTATCAAAACCACAGAAAATGAGAAACTGCAGCAAAATTTCAAACAGAAGTATTCTCCAGTAATGTGTAAAAGAACAGGGAAATAAGCATCAGGGATGCAATAAACTGTGGTCAGGCATAAATTAAAGCTAATTTCCCTGTGACTAAAAATTCTAAAAATGATATTTAGATTGCCTATTAGTTCCTGCCTCTAAAACATATAGGACAGCTATGTTCCCAGTTTAGGCTTCTAGATTGAGACACCAAGTATTCACTGAGATGACTACTCTCAAGCTTTCAGTAGAGATGAGACAGCTAACTGCAATGAGGTTGAGGAACAGATGTTACCGAATCCAAAGTAAAAGTAAAGCTTGATGTTCACAAATTGAAAACGTTCAATGGTCACTATTAATAAAGAAAGTCTGATAGCATGATTTGTCTAATAAATCTAAGAAATTCAGGCTTGAAAAGAGAAAATACACTGTGTATGTTTTAAAAGGTTGGTTGGGATAACTTGGGAACTACAAATTCATTAGTCTGACCTCAACAGCATGTGAGTATTTAGAGCACTCTTTGAAGGATGTTATTTAATGCAAATAAATGGAAACAAAAATAATGGTCCGGTACTCTGACAAAAATAGCTTTTCCCATGCTTGTACACTTTCTGAAGAGAGAAAATAGAAAAGAAAAGAAAAAAAAAAAAGCAAACCAGAACAAGACTCTACACCTATTTGTAGGCAAATGAGCATATGCAAGGCAAACACGGGGCCATCATGTTTTCTGTAATATTCCATGTGCAGCTGTGAATGCTTGCATTAATGCCAGTTAATCTGCAGAGCTATGAAGTGAGGGAAGGGAGTGTTGGCCACAGTACTGGAGTCATCTACTACTCTTCAAACACTGTAACCGAATCCTTCACATCCTCCTGGACTGCACCAGAACTGAGCAGATGGAGCCTCGCTAAGCTGCTCATTCAAACACAAATGCATAATAAAGCAATAAACATTAGGAGTTTGACATGATACCAAAGCAGAGGAACAGGAATAGTTTTACTAAAAGTGCTTCTCACTTAAATCTTTCTGTGTTGCTTCTAGTAGTGTTCATGGCTTAAACCAGGACTAGCAGCATACTATTAAATCTAAGTAAATCTGGTTTACATTAAAAAAACAGTAAAATGAAAACCAAAGAAAAGACCCTTTGTGGCAGCACAGTCTGACTCTGCTTTTATGTGATGCATCAGCTTCAAGCACCTCTGCAGTTTTCTGAGTTTTTGCATCCTTGCAATTAAGGCAGAACTTATCCCTTACATCCTGCACTAAGGGGATGCCTTTCAGCTTGCTTTTGGGTTTTTTTTGAAAGGCCTGACACTTTTCTCTTTCATTCCTACTCCAGCTGAAATTTGGATTTTTTTTTTCCTCTTTCCAGCAGTCAAAGCTTTAGATAACAAATAAAATGAGGATGAAAAATTCTTGCTCACCTTTTTAATTTAAAGATTTTTGTGCTCTCATTTTCTTTATTTTTTTCTTTCAATTCCTTGAAATCTTAGGGTCAGTAGAACATGTGCCATTTAAGTATCTCTTTTTCCTGAAACCATAGCAGAAACCATTCATCCCTTTGGGATAAACAAGCTGAGAGAAGACTTTCTTTTGTTCTCTTTGCCATGGCTAAAGCGAAATTGCTTGTACCACTGGATTATAACTTCATTTTAAATGGGTTTTCTTAATAAATGGAAATAGGAGTCAGACTATGTAGAAAGATAGACAGGGGCAGAAAATGAGAAAAGATCCACAAGAAGAATAAACTTCAAAAGAGTTTTTTCCTACTTTGTGGATATCATATTCTAATTCTGACATATACTTCCTCCTCATAAGAGTAATTCTGACTGCAAACTTTTTCATATCAGCTCTTTTGAGTTTAAGAACATTTTCACATAATTCGTGATCTTGTGCATTCCAGCCCCTTATACGTATTTTGTCAGGATGCATTCCTGTCTCATTTTATTAAATACCCTGAGGACAATATTAGCTGCAACACAGTTAGACAAGGAAGAGAATGTGAAATGGAGTCTTAATTCTGAATTCCCTGACCAATCTTGTTGTTCAAATAGAAATAAAGAGTGTGGAAGAAATCCAAACAGGAGAAGGAGACCACAGTTTTTGTGTGCTTATTCAAAGGATAATGATGTCCTAAGGGAACAAATAAAAGAAAATGAAATTGTGCAAAGGACAACTCCAGTACATCTAGTAAACCTTGTAGGAAAACACAACAACAAAAGTCAATAATAAAAAAATATTCGCAAGGATGCTAAATAAAGCAAGCTAGAAACAAGCTCTTTTGAAATGTTTGTATTGTAAGCTGAGTTCTAAGTCTTCAAAATCATTACTCATAATCCAGGTTAAAATTCAATAAAGATATTTAGCCAGCATTTACCTCTTCTTTTATGCAACCTGAGTTTATAAAAATTACCAGGGAAACAGAAAACACGGCAAACCTCTTCAGCGTAGTACACACCATGTACAATTTCTGCTCAGAACAATTTTTGCATTTACCCAAAAGATGTATGCATGTTTAAGGAGGGTAGTCCATGCGCTATTTTGTTCCATTTGCACAGGTTTAACACCTGTTAAAGCTTGTTGATTTTTATGTAAGAGGAACAGCAAAACAAAAGCATGAGTTCAGATCAACAAAGTAGCATGCTGCACTGCTTCACAAATACACCAACTACACAAAGTGCAAGAGTGTTCCAAAATCAGCCTGACTATTCTACGTAGTAGGCATAGCAGTGTATTTTTTATATTCTACTCATTTAAAAGGGATAATCAGATTTTCATCAAATTATTACCACAATTATCTGTTTCTATTGAAACTAAGCACAGTAAAAATAGAGTCTAAATAGGTTTTGCTTAAGTTTGGAAAGAGCAGGGTAGGGAAGTCACTGAGTGAACTGGAATGATGCTTGACAGAATGGCAGGAATGAATCTTCAGATATGCTATAAAATACATGTATAAAAAAAACCCCAGAAAACACACATACTGCTAACCCAATACTTACATGCATAAAACAACTTATATTCATTAATGATCACAATGCACCTCTCTCTGTTTTAAGAGACAAGTTCCTATATACTTATGCATTGCTTTGAAGTCTGCTAAGTTTTTTAACTGAATAGTTTTGAATGAGACCTGCACACTTCAGCAGTACTTGTGTTTTCAGGTAATCCAAAATTCATCTTAAAGTTCGAAGAGAATTCATACGTAAAGTATTGGCATTTCAAGTGGCTGACTCTTAATCTGTCAAACGATGTATCTTAAAAATTACAGCAAAATCCTGATTTTAAAATATTTAAGGTCTAGTCATGCATTGCAGTTTATCAATACCAATGAAGCTTGGCAAACATAGGGGCTGTGGTTAAAGTTCATATTAATATAGCACAAGGTCCGAAGGAAGACTTTCTGTCTCACTAAAAGCTTTTTTAAAGATTTAACTAGAAAAATGCTAATGATATTGTAAGATTTCTCTGCACTGGACCCACATTTACCCTGGAAAAGTTTCCCGCACATTGTCACAGTTATTAAAAATGAATGCAAATACAGAATATACAATGAAAAGTCCTTTTTCAGTACTGCAATAAGCATGGCATTTACAGTTCAGGAACTGCTGAATGATGACAATAACTCTGAAATGATTTACTGCAATCAAACTTTGTGCCACTAAAATAACTCTTACTTTAAAATATGCAACACTAAAGTAAAGTACAGGAAAGGTTCAAGGAAAAAGCCCTCAGTACTTATTCTTATTGCATCATATTTTATAACTTAGAGACTAGCTGTATCCAAGACTTAGAACATTTAATACTTACATTTCCACCTTCTATTTTTTCCTTGAGGTGTGCTTTATCACATGGGTGCACAACTGAGTAGGGATGGTCTGACTGACCTCTCCCTTCTCTTAAAAGTCCAAGATGAATTCGCACTTACTATAAATGATCAAAGTTTTATGGACTAATGACAGTTTAAAATACTTTTTTTCCCACTTTTACTGCAATTCTGTCATTAAGACTAACAATCTAAAGTAGCTAAGAGAGTGAGTAAGCAAGATGATTTACACAGATGATAGTGCAATGGTAAGAAGTGGGGAAAGATTCTTTGAAATTTTTTGTAACTGAACCATTAAAAAGATTTACACCAAGGTCTTTAAGTGAAAAGAGAGCATTGCCAAAGAGGTCTGGCAAGCTCTTCTATCAATAAATACTCTGCCTCATAAATTTAGCCAAACCCTCAGCTTAAAACCTGATTAAAAGCTAGAAGGAACTTGCTTTGTTACCAGAGATAGCCCACCAACCAAGTATCCAAAGAGACTGCCTATAAAAATCAGACAGGATAGCAACACTTTTATAAAATCTTCACCACCATTGCATCTCCTATGTTTTTCCATGAGGCCATGTACAAAATTGTGGAAATATTTAGCATGAGAGAGGACAGGTTCTAATACAGGGTAAGGTTGTGTTGAAATTATTTAGGGCTGGGCACAGCATTAAAACCTTGTATGTTTCTGTACCTGGCTGATCTGTACCTTATGGCAAGGCTTACAAAAATCTTGCCATACAGAAGACTCATAAAATATGTATGTATCCTTATAAGGTTTTCGTTTTAACTTCTTTCAGAATGTTCTTTAGTTAGAGGTTAATTTAGAACAAGCTTGTTATCTTTTTTATATTCCACCTCCTACCATTTTTGTTCATTAGAGATCGCCTCAGGAGGCAGTAACCAGATCTGGATTCAGGTGTAGGGCAGGTTCAGAGTCAAGGCTTGATTTTATGACTGTACCAGAACATACATTTGGAGTTTGAAAGCAGCAGTATTTGATACGGTTCACAACACGATTGCAAGACAAAACAACAGAAAGAAAACAGGAGGTTTTCTGTTGCTCAGTATATCAGAACATTATTATTTGTTTGGTGCTAAAAATGGGCTTAGGGTTGTAAAACACGAGTGTTTTGACAGTCCTTGCTTCAAGATCATCTGTTCATGACATTTCCATGAACTTGGATTGCAGCCCACCCAGATCTAGAAAAGAGGTGCCATCTGATTTTGGACTTCACCCAAAATCAAAAGAGTAGGGATAGATACTCATATGGTCTCACCCTGAAAGTCTGAATAAACTGACAAACTTTATACAGGGTACTCCAACAGTCAAATTCTAATAGGAAGAAAAGCAAGGAGCCAAAGTGGTGGATAACGAAAAGAGCCTGTTGGTTGCTTGGACTTTTTATGCTACAGTAGTTCATGCATCTCTGCTGTCTGAGGGCAGCAGGTTGCCACCATTTAGACATCCCTGAGCCAAATTCTTTAACCTCCAAACAGAAATACGTAGGAAAAAATCCACAGGGATGGTAGCCATGTTAGCTTGCTGACCACTGCATACGTCCTGTGCAATTTTGCTCCGCAAGCTGATTCAGGACACAGCCTTGGATAACTGGTCCATCATAGTAGCCTTGAGTTTCTATGGAAATGTATAATAAGCAGCTGAATATCATACAGAAATTGCTGTGCTCCTTTAGCCAAACAAGGATGGAAGATCATAGAGTCCAACTGTAAGCCTAACACTGCCAAGTCCACCACTAATCCATGTCCCTAAGCGCCATATCTACACGTCTTTTAAATACCTCCAGGGATGGTGATTCAACCACTTCCCTGGGCAGCCTGTTCCAATGCTTGACAACCCTTTTGGTGAAGAAATTTTTCCTAATATCCAATCTAAACCTCCCCTGGCACAACTTGAGACCATTTCATCTTGTCCTGTCGCTTGTTACTTGGGAGAAGAGACCAACACCCACCTCACTACAACCTCCTTTCAGGTAGTTGTGGAGAGTGATAAGGTCTCCCGAGCCTCCTTTTCTCCAGGCTAAACAACCCCAGTTCCCTCAGCCGCTCCTCATAAGACTTGTGCTCCAGGCCCTTCACCAGCTTCGTGGCCCTTCTCTGGACACGCTCCAGCACCTCCATGTCCTTCTTGTAGTGAGGGGCCCAAAACTGAACACAGGATTCGAGGTGCAGCCTCGAATGATTCTAAGAGACAGACACCAAAAAGGGGGGACACCCCCACCACGGCTCCATAACCAACACCACCTTTTTCAGATCATTGCTGCTATTTGGCAGTCTATAGGCAGGCAGAAATGTCAGGAAATTTCAACCACTCTGGTTACATAAAGGTTACAAACACTGCTGGCAGCATTTACACACACGTCCTTGGAAAGAGGCAGATCTCACTCCTCTTTCTGCTCAGACTTTCCTCAGCTGAACTTTGAGCACTTTCAGGTCCAGCTTCCAATTCTCCAGCTCTTGCCCAGTTCTTGGACTACATACTGGACAGTATCAACACCCAGCTGTAAAATAGTGTTACAAAATCCAGTTATCAGCATAGTAAAATAATACAAAAAATTCATAGGGAGCAAACACTGCATCAAAGGAAAGTCAGCCTACAAGTCTTATTGTCAATTTTTTACCTCCATCACAGAACAAACTCCTCTGTCCAGACACAAATATTATCTATTGCTCTCTAAAATACATATAGTGTCTCTGGTGGTATTCTGGATGACATAGGAAGAAAAACACTGAAGATTTCTCAGGTAAGTGCTTGCCAATTTTTTCCTCATTTTTTGGTCAAAATTCTAAGTTTTAGCAAATAAACTCACTATTTCAAATAGCAAGAGAACCTGTGCCAGCATTTCATGCGTTCATTCAAAAACATGCATTCACATGTGCATAACGAAGATTCTAAAGATGGATATGTCCTATTAACAAGAAACAGGACAGAATGTGAACTTCATGACAACGAAGTTTTAACTGAACACAGAGATTTTAAACAGTTTTAGGAAAATGCTTATTTCACATTCATCAAAAAGGCCATTTATCAACCATTAACAAGGTGGACAAAACAGGCAAAGCTGGGAAATGGGAGAAGATGACTTAGGGAACAAGAGGATGAGATGTTTGGGAAGACATGATGGGAAACAAGTGGAGCCACAGTTTGTACGCATTCAGATAGATAAGCTCCCAGCACTGGGAACATGGGTTTACATGAGCTGCTTTGTACTCCTTATGCCATTTCGCTCCTTAAGAGTCAACACTTACTTCAAGCTAAGAAACTCTAGATGTTTCTGCAGTTTGGAGAGCGATACCTCTTCTGCAAATGCAAATAAATCAACTCACTAATGGCAGACGGTAAGCTTGATAATAAACAGAATGATTTTACTCTCTGGTCAACATCCAGAAAGATGATCAAGTTGTGAGGATTTTTATATGGGTTCCTTTTTCATGGGAATGAAGGAAGAATTGCATGTATTTCTTCATTCATGTACAAAATATTTAGGAAAATTTAGCAGGAAACTTTCATAGAAACACAGTAGCTTTTTTTTTAACCCCTCTTAGCGTGTTGTATAGCAGTCTGGGAAACCAAAACAGATCATGCATTGAAAAACAGTTTTCAGAACAATTCATTAAAAGCACTGAAAAATGCTTGTTGCTTACATATTCTCCCCAGATGATGTGTTGACTGCACATATACAAGCTCTCATTCCTGGTCCCAAGAGATTGAGTGAGAGAGTTAAAAGTGGTAAGACACATTACTCATTCAAGTATGTGAAGTTAGATAGGTTCAGAAGGGATTACAAATGTCGTTTTTGCTACTGAATCTCTTTCACGCTAAGTACTGTTTACTGCACATGTTCACACAACATTCCCCTTTGGCTGCACAATCGTTAGCTTTCAGATTTGTAGAACCGTTTCAATCTCAAGTATCTTACTTGAGGGAAATGCTGCATATTTCTTGTTTTCAGTGTGTTGGGAAAGAGATGAAACTTATTCATAGAGAAATGGCTTATTTTCTCCCACATTTTCCTTGTAATGTGAAATACAATTTTTACATGCTGCATATTGATGACTTCCGTACTATTGTGATTTATAGCACTTGTTTCACTCATTTTCATTGCAATTTTTTGATTCTGAACAATTTTTTTTTGTTTTGCTCGACTTTGTCTTTCAATTACTGGGTTGTCTTCTACAACGTATCAATTTAAAGAAAAAGTTATGAAATAAATTTGACAGTATTTGCTAGTATTTGTTCTAGAGTACCTATTGTGCCTTTTGCCAGTAGATGGCAGCATGTTGCTGCTTAGCTCGTACGGGCTCTGTGCAAAATGCCTACACGGGAAACTTTCAGACAGAAACAATTGGGTCTTTGTAAACCCACGTTCTTATATATTCTCTCACAGCAAAATACTGGAGTCATGTCTCTTAGAAGTCCTTCAGGGGCTGAGTCAAAGAGTGAAGTTTTCCCTGATTCTTGGTTTGGTTTTGAGTTTTGGTTGTACGGTTTTTGTTGGTTTTTTTTTCAAACTAACATTTCGTAGAAATTAAAAGATTTCTGGAAAGCAGAGATAAGCTGGACGAAGTCTCTTGGTACAGATACTCAGAAAGGATTGTAAATTTGGAATTCCAGACCTGCATCTGCAGTTCAGGACATCATTTCTAGCAACAAAACCAGCTCTTCTATCCCTGCCTCTTCAGAATTCTTGACCACACAAGATATTTTCCTGCTATCAAACAATATACATACATACGTAACAATTTCTCCCTTTCCTACCTGTATAAAGGCAGCAGCAGTATATCTAGTAATGAATTCTGAAATTTTACTACTCTCACAAGTGATTTCCATATGATAATTTTAATATAAACAAAATCCAAGTAAGTAGCATGTACAGATTTCAGTTATTCTAAATTCCTAATTCTTTGCATTTTCAAAAACAAAATGGGCTTGAGATAAGAAGCACTGCTATTTGCACTTGCAATCTATGGTTTGGCTCCTATGAGTAAGCAATTTTATTAAATGCTGTAAGCAACATAACAAAAGTGCATTTTTCTCTGCCTGGTATGCAAGGCTTATTTCAATTCATGTGATGTGCTTCTTTCAGGTTAAAAAGTTCAGGGTGTATTTATAACAGAGTTTTCACAGTGTATAGGCAGCTTTCTCTCTCCTACCCCTATTAACAGAGCGTGGATGTATCCTTTTCACTTTTTGACAATATAGCAGCTTAACAGTATATTTGACTGGTAATTTTATAAAAGTGCAAAGAATCAACAACCAGCTCACGCATCGCTTGTGTCATGTTGATGCTACAACCAGAATGACTTGGCCATTTCAACATACATGTTAAGGAAACAAGAATCTCTCTTGGATTATTAGTGGTTTTTTCTTACCTGAAATGATCTCGTTAACCTTCTTCTGTCCCTCAGAAGTGGCTAAAATTACACTTTTTCCATGTTGCAAGTAGCAGCTGCTTCAGCACTGTAGTGAAAGAAAGCCCTTCTGTCAAAAAATACAGTGTTTTTATTTTACAACATACACACACACAATTGATCTTAATAAAGCAAAGCCTCAGGAGGGCCTTCTAATGTGTGAAAGCATATAGATTTTTTTAAAGAAGCAAGTCCATTTGCTTTGAGCTCGTAAGGGTAGTTTGCATGGCTCCCACACCAGAGGTATGACAGCCAGAGTGTGCAGCATTGGTGGAAACACTGGCTGTGAAGCCTATGCTCCTGGTGGGCTCATGTGCGGTGCAGCTTGGGGGGAACCGCTGGCGGTAAAGCCTATGCTCCTGGTGGGCTCATGTGCTAGAGCCACAGGGTCCTCCAGCCCTCTGAGGTCTGGGCACACAGATCGGGGCCTCTCCCTATGCAGCTCCTGCTGCCCCAGGACTCTCAGAACCTGTCAGGAGGAGCACATGCTCCCCCAAGCTTCTCCTTGCAGCTCCTTGGATTATTTAGTCTCTAAAAGTCCATCTGTCAAGGAGCACAAGTTGAAACCAGCTGCTCATTCATGGAGAGCATCACCAGGCAATTATTGCCATAGACTATCTCAAAAAGTCCAAATTTCAATAAGCCTTTGAAATTCAGTGTGCTTTGAGCTGAAACAGATGAACTGCAAAGATGTAAAAATCCCTTGTACTGCTAAGCAGTATTAATGGAGTAAAATGATGATGGGATTTAAAGACCCCCAAGGTAATGACAATTTAAATGGTAATAGTTATAGTGACGAACCGCAGTAAAAGGTCTGCATCAACCTAATACTGTAAACACAGGCAAACAGGTTTTCCACTTCTCCAGCTTCTAACTCTGCCCTAATATATCCTGCTTGGAACTATTGCTTCTGTTTCTGAGCACACCTTATATTCAGCATGGCAACTGATGACACAATTCTTTATCTCTTTGATAAATACTCTTCTCATCCTCTGATTTCTTTTTTAGGACCTTTTTTTCCTTATTACCTTACCATTAATCTCTATTTCCTCCTTGACTTCTCTTTCCCAGTGTTTCCTCCCCTACTTCTTCAGGTCGTAGTAAGTTTGATGTATCATAATATTGAGGGGAGGGAGGAATCTTCTCTGAAGTAGCATTTAACAAAGATAAGGTTAAAAGAGGGGCAACAGGATCTAATGTCATTATGTATTTAAATACTGCTAATAGTGCATGAGCAGGCATGCCAGAATTCACCAGCTGTCCCTAAATGTACAAACCAGCTTTCTGTCTCCTCACATTATAGCCCAGTTTAACCTCTGTTGTAACATATCTCAGCACAAAAAGATTTTTATAAAATCTGGTGCACTAGAACTGAAGCTCTAATTTATCTGCTTTCAGAAATATGTTGTTCTGTAGAGTTAGAAATGTAAATATTACATTCAGTGTTATAGACAGCTAACACAGCAGAAGTTTAATAGTATTACAGTATTTGTTAAAGCAGAGTGGATGAACTTGCATAACAGGAGAAGATTCTTCACAGATGCATATAAAGATGACATATCTATCTATATAGATATATCTATCTATATAGAGAGACGTATATATATAAAAAATATATGTCTATAA
>NW_009199046.1:3334-3561 GCF_000690835.1 Fulmarus glacialis | reverse complement strand
GAGCGCGGTGGGGTCGTTTTCCTCCAGTCCCCCCTAGCTCTCGGCGTGGGTGGGTACGCCAAGCCGCGGTAAGCCCCAGCAGATAGTGTCTTCTGCCGGACCTGCCTCGGGAAGAGAAGGGAGTCCTCGCTAAGCTAACTCCTTCCAACTTCATTGCTTGATGTGCCTGTGACTGCAAATAACTAGTGGAAAAATCAGTCAAATTGTTATTCAAAATTTCCTGTGTC
>NW_009199046.1:0-3324 GCF_000690835.1 Fulmarus glacialis | reverse complement strand
GACTGGATATAAACTGCTAGCAGTAAACTTGAAATAACAACAGCTCTACAAAAATCATTAAGGAAGTGAAAATCTTAGTTGCTCCTAATAAAAGTATCTGGGGAAAACTTTGGGGATTGGCAAAAATCACTCTTGCATAACTGTACAGCATGATTTATTCCACATATAGCCCTTGTGCTTGATTTGATTGGGAGAATGCCTCTATGTACATTTAACTTGCTAGTAAAAATTGCACTCGGACATCAGATGCACTGGTTCAGGAGTTTCTTGTTTTAAGCAAAAAAACCCCAAACAAATACTGTACTTTCAGGAAGGGCAATTAGCACCAACTATGCACTTACACATTTCCAGAGTATTACAGACCAAAGAGCCTGCATGAACATTTTAAAGTTTAAACCCCCTTTGTTTTTCAAAATATTTACTCAAACAAATTGATGGTAGCACCAACACAGTTGACAATTTCAATACTTGAAATGGGGAGCTCCAATCAGCATCAAATAGGAAATACTGCACTTTACAGAAGTCCAAACTAAGTAACGATGGGAGAACACCGTGTAAATGGATTGATTGTGTTGTCAACCCCATCCCTCTCCTATAGGCCATGTTTTACTTTGGGAGTAAATCACTCAAAACCAGACCAGTCGTGTAGTTTGGCAGCAGGTTTGCAGCTCTTGACTTTTCCCACCCAGATTCACCACACGCCCCTTTCCCTTTGAAAAGGCTTAAATCTCTCACTTTTAAAATTCTCTTTTCAGTGCTTCTGTAAACACATGAAATGAGAGCTGAAGGCATCTGCTTATTTGCAGAACGTCACAGGAACATCAACAAGGACAACTTATTTCCACTAGTACTAGGCAAATATGGTCAAGAGACCACTATGTATATGCCATGCCTGTCAAGAAGTAATTAAGCTTGTCCTCCTCACTGGAATTACCAACTCAGTGCAGATTTTGTGATGTAAGTATCTGTCTGTCCAAGAACTAGACAGTTCATACTCCCCGCCCCCGCCTTGCGGGCACTGGGCTCTTTTAAGCATAAAGCTAGATTTTAAACTGGCACTAAATAGGAAACCATTTAATGTCAGTTAATATTAACAGACCATTTCTTTGAGGGTTTGTCCCAGTTGGTGGACTCTTAAGTATCGAAGGCCTCACTAGGAGAGGAGAAAGGTTTTATTCCGACATTTTTATTCCTCTGTACTGTTTATTGAAACCCAACAACTTTATCCAAGAACAAAGCAAACTTTTCTGGCTGTCCAGGAGGAAAAGGTTTCAAAGTTGACAAGTCCATCGACTGCAGTGTCTCCACAAGAGTGCTGTAAAAACAGACCAAAACAAAAAATTAAAAAAAAAAAATCCATCCCAAAGGGAAATTTTTTCTTCACACAATTTTCTTTGTATTCATAAACACATAATCCTTTAGCACGGAAACAAAAATAAGGACATGTATTGAAAGGAAGAAGAGACCCCACAAACCAGCGGGCCCTGACCATCACTGGCTCATAGGCAGCATTGCTGAGAACACACTTTGACCTATACCACGGCTTTCACAGACAACCTCAGCTCTTAACTTTTTAATCTTCTCTGGTTGCAATGTTGGGAGACGGAACAAGATCTGAGGATCTTCACCATACCTTCCCGTACCAGGAAATTCATCCTATCTGAACACATGGCATAGTTCTCCACTTAACACATAGCCAGAAAGAACAGCTAAATCAATCTGTGAGCTTGCTATTGTCAGACCATAAATAAGGCTCAAATGCTAGGCACTGTTGAACAAAAAGAAACAAAAATTCCTTCCTGTCTCCGAAGCTGTCAGAAGCACTGAGATAATAAGTTTACGAACTAATATACTGAATGCCTAATATACTGAATGACAGGCCTAGTATTTTCAGAAGGCTCTTCTGAAACACACGAAATCCTATTTGCAGGGCAAAGAAACAAGATGCAGACTAAATAATGGGAGTTCAATTTCCTCTGACTTCAATGTAGAGGTCATCTTACAGAGTGCAATCATAAATAATCATAAATAAAGAGAAAACAGCAAGATACAGTCAAAACAAGAGAGCAAATGAAACTAACAGGAGCCAGGATGAACACAAACAAAAGGAGCTGGGTTTTTGTTGTTGGTTTTTTTGGGGGGGTGGTTGGTTGTTCAGTGGTTTGGGTTTTTTTTCCCTGAAGTGACAGGCAGTAGATCTGTGAAACTCCTTGTCAGAGGATGTGGTGGATTCAGGAAGTTTGGTTAAAAGGGCAGCCTGAATAAGCACTTGGAAGACAGGGGTATTGAAAGTTACTAACCAGTCAGCATCTGATTTAGGAATCCCCCTGAATCAAAGCACTTCAGAGCATTAGAGGGAAAGTAACACAAGGAAGTACCCTATGTTCTTGCCCTGTTTCTACTTTTGGCTGGGCATCTGCATATGACCACTGCAAATCGGATATTGAGCTACATGGACACCTGATCCATATCAGGAAGGCCATTCTTATGTTTTGTCCTAAATACTCGAGATACTTTCAATTTTATTATGTCAGTACATCTATACAGTCAACTTCAGTGCCCTTTACAAGGAAAATCCACATAGCAAAATGATGAAATGGAGTCCTAAGTCTGCATGAAGCAATTTATTCCTTATGGCGCATGGTTACAAACTGATGGTCCGGGTTGTATTATTTCTAGACTTCGAAAAATAATCAAACAAGTAGTGAGGAAGATCAGAGAAAGAGAGAAGCTGTTAGGTGCCTCTAGGATGCTACCTGACTGTTCCAAATTCAACCACTTCTATTTGGTTTAAATTGCTCTTCTTTCAATCTGAATAATTGTGCCCTCAAAAAAAAAAAAAAAATTAAAAGGGGTCATGGTCAAAAGGCTTGGTTTGGTAAATTAGCACCTAATGTTATTCTATGGAAAATCTACCTTGCAAACAAATGGTTGTTACAGTGAAGGATGTAAACTTCCTTGTTACATTCTCGATACTGTAGTTAACACAGAGGGATGGTGCTGTACACTGTTTGTTCAGTCAGGACAGCCACAGTAGCTCCATACCTGCAATTACAGCAGAGGACATGCCCATCTCTGTGGAGCTGTTTTGCCAGTTCAAGCTGATGGTTGTTCATCAGCTTTTCGTTTGTTACTACTATTAGTGGTTTTCCTTTTTCTAGAGTCTCCAGACAGCTACCTGCACCTACAGGAGAAACAGAAAACACGATGAGTTTTTGCCCTGACATATAAAATATCATCCTACTTGCTCTTGAAACACGGGAGACTCCTGAAGGTGAACACTTAACCATCCAACTCTAGCTGTGGACCTGAACATTCAATGCC
>NW_009199045.1:0-262 GCF_000690835.1 Fulmarus glacialis | reverse complement strand
AAAACCCAAACCAACCCAACAACTAGGAAAACAAGAATTATAAACAAGAATTAAAAATATCTAAGTAAACGGTAATAAATAAGGGTCACTCAAAGCGTGCGGGTGTGTTTAACCGTTCACTTTGAGGCTGTATTTCTTGCTCGTTATAAAGTCCCATGGCAGAAACCGAAAGGTACAAAATATGAGAAAGCAAAGAGGCAAATCGGAACCGAGGTCTGCTTAAATGAAAAGCCGCGGTCGATGAAGTTTGAGTCACGACAGG
>NW_009199044.1:780-993 GCF_000690835.1 Fulmarus glacialis | reverse complement strand
GCAAGGCCGGGGAGTCCCCCTGGCCCCTCTTTTGCCAGGTTTTTCCCCTCTGCCCTCCCCTCCCTGCCCAGACTCAGAACTGCGGGCAGAGGATGAAAGAGGGAGCCCACATCAACCGCTCGCTGCTGGCCCTGGGCAACTGCATCAAGGCCCTGAGCAACCAGGCGCGCACCAAGTACATCAACTACCGCGACAGCAAGCTGCCCCGCCTGC
>NW_009199044.1:347-647 GCF_000690835.1 Fulmarus glacialis | reverse complement strand
TGATCGCCCACATCAGCCCGGCCAGCTCTGCCTTCGAGGAGTCCCGCAGCACCCTCGCCTACGCCCACCGCGCCAAGAGCATCCGCACCACGGTAGGGCCAGGAGCTCCCTAGCCCCCTCCCCAAGCAGCCCTGGCCCCACTGCCCCCCAGCAGGGAGGGCACGAGGTGTTCGTCCCTACGCAGCCCCATGGGTGCCTGGAGCAGGGGAACCACTGGGGGCATTGCTCTGCTGGCTGTGGGATGCTCAGGACCTGCTCCACAGCCACACACTGCTTGGGGACCTGATGGGGACATGCTCT
>NW_009199044.1:0-323 GCF_000690835.1 Fulmarus glacialis | reverse complement strand
CACTGCTTGGAGACCCTATGGGGACATGCTTTACAGCCATGCGCTGCTTGGGGACCCTATGGGGATACAGCCATACTCTGCCTGGGGACCTTGCTTGGGGATCCTACTCAGAGACATACTTGGGGACCTGCTCCACTAGCTCTGTCCTGCTCACAGACCCCACTCCGGACCCTGCTTGGGGCTGGGCTGTGCCGGGGCCATGGGACGCTCATACCAGCCCCGTCCCAGGTGAGGCACAACCTGCTCAGCATCTCATACCACATGGCACAGAATGGCAGCGTCGTGGCTGACCTGCACAGCGAGATCCAGTGCCTCAAGGGCCA
>NW_009199043.1:9550-38138 GCF_000690835.1 Fulmarus glacialis | reverse complement strand
TGATTTCCCTTAATGCATTCCTTGGAGGTGAACATCCCCAAAAGACAGGTTGAAATGAAAGTGTCAAGAGGCAGAATGCATCAGGAGCACCTTTCATTTACATACTGATAAGATTAACATGTCTATTCAATCGAAAATGAACAATTTTCCCCCACACTGCATTATCAGTCACTGATATTGGACTGCATTGTTCCTGCCAGTATGGAAGTGATAAAAAGAGGAGAAAACACAATGCCTTGAGCCAAAAGCATGTTGAAAGCGAGATGAGTCAGGGCCTCAGCTTTTATTATTCTTCACTCACTTTAAAAATACTCATTTCAGAGAACTGCAGAAAGGTAAAGCCACATTTTTTCCCCTCCTTTCACAGTTAGGAAACTTCATAGTGGAAATTCCAGGGGATAGGGAGAGCTAGGACCACATCCCAATCATCGTGTCTGAATGTGTAAGTGAAAGAAAAATAGCCCATCCCTGACACAGACGCGTGCTGCTTTTGCCAGGTTTCAATTCTTTGCTACAAAGCGGAGGGGTACCACCAGTGGCCATTGAAACATCTTAATGGTGGGGAGGGGCTAAGCAGAAGCAAAGAATATTTTTTCTTAGCTTCATTTTTGCTTTAAACAAAATTTCAAAATATATATCATTTTAAACCATCTCGAGGCTGACAGCTTTGGGGCGTGGGGATCAGTGAGGACTCCGAGTTAGGTCTTAGCACTACAAGGAATCTTTATTAAAGCATAAAATTAGCAACTAAATACTAGAAAAAAAGGAGGCTATGACGGCTCTCTGTGTCTTAGCTAGCAAACTGTTAACAACACCATTGTGTGCTAGTGATGTTACTTTTCATCTAAGTCTTATGAGAGGGTCTGACTGTAGGGCATACACAGACCAGTGAAAGATGCCCCAAGCAACTCTATTACTTCTGGCATGGAAAATTTTGCCCCCCAGATGTTACATTTTGGCACAAATTTAGGGAACGATTGAGATCTTACAAGGAAGGATGAGCACAGAAATATGTAATAACAGATCATGCTAAAATCATGCCTATTTCACGTGGTTACATGCCAGCCTTTGTCGGTATGAACCAAACACTCTAACAGCTGTATATTGACTCTCACTAATGAGATGATACATGACCACCCCTCGGCAATGAAGCCAGAGGGATGGTGGCAGCAAAATAAATAGTTATCGTAACTGAACCACAGAGAGATAAACTCCCCTCCACCCCATAACCCCTACCCTGCTTAATGAAGAACCCATGAAAGAAAGCAAAACAGCTGGATTTCAACGTCATCCCTACGCTCTGGTCTCCGCACGGTGCTGGCGTGACAGTAAATCAAAGGGCAGCATCGCCCTGGTGTCACTAAGCCCCGTTGCACGTAAGGTGGAGGAAGAGTTTCCTTTGCCAACTCCCTACCCAGTTCTCTGCACTGTAATTTTTTTCGGTCCCAATGCCGAAAGAGAGACTTCTTTAATCTAACTGAAGATATTTTTCTGAGAAATTGCTCAACAATGTGGTGGAGAAGTGTTCTGTTAGAAAAACAGAAATAGTTACCGCGCTGTGCCCACGGCAAAGGGTTTAGTCTAATGAGACACCAAGACCCTGGCACATTCGGGGGAAGACTTTTAATCGTCGGCCACTGAACAAAACCATGCTCTAATGATTCCTCTGATCACCTGCGCAGAAAAATCCAAACACATTTAACTTAGAGGTAAAGATAAAGGTAGAGATAAAATAATAATTACTGTTTCTGGAAAACTTTTGGTGAGTTTGCATGTATTTCAATTGATGACTCTGGTTTAATCGCTTTCAATTAAAAGATTATAATGCTTCTGCGTTTCTAAGACAAATACTGTTACTTGCTTTAAAACTCTGGAGGCTTGGCTTTATGCTTAACTTGAATTATAGAACTAAACTGGCAGTTTTGCATTTTCTCTGATGGTGTAAGCTGTTATTTTTAGTAGTAAAAGGAAAGTCCCACTATACTATTTTACTTACTGTACCAGCAAAACATCTGTAGTTACATGTAACTGTGTTTATGGACGTGAATTCCCAAAATCAAAGTCTTGAGATGCAGTTCATTGAGTTCAGTGGCATCTTACCAGGACTGTGCTCAGTGCAATCACAAGGGTGATAAAGATGGCCCTTTTATTTATCTCTTGTTCCATGCTGTCTGTAAATTATTTATGGGAAGATGTAATAAAAATCCGGCACTTTGGCTGTTTTGTATTATAAAAAATTGATGTTGAGAGAAGAGAATCAGAGAAGGCTGTCCAAGGAAAGTAATTGTATTTTTCTTGGTAATAGCTTTAGGGCCAAAATGTTGAAACAATTTTCTTTTGCCCTTGTGACTAAGTCCTGGTTTCCCTAATGTGTGCACACTTAATTTGAATGAGTTTTTCCTTTATAAGTGAAGCAGATTAAGTAATGTGCTTGCCAAAAAAAATCCTAATTTTGGTATACAAGCTGCCTAGTACTACTGGTGCATGAATAATTACAAAGGAAACTCCCCCTAACACCAGTTTTTCAGCCCTCAAGAAGTACTGCTGCTTTGCTCCTTGCTTTGTGCCCCTAGATAAAGCAGTTCTCCAGAGACAAAGAACTAAGAGTTGGATATAAGATCAGTCAAACTTGATAAAATCCAGTTTTCCTGAGTTTTTGGAAGCAATCTAAAGCCATTTATAAAATAAATATATCTGTTCATATGTTATACTCACTTCCCACTACATTACAATACCTATGAAGTGGATGTTTTCAAAGATATCCTACAGAAGACTGGTGACTAACTGCAAGTGCAATAGCCAAGTGCAACCGTAAAGTGACAATGTTCTGGCCCTGATACCAACTGTGGGTTTCATATGCACTGGTGGTTGATAAATCTTGTCTGCTAACTAATGAAATTTGATTTTTTCTGGATGTCGTACTGTGAAAGGTGACCTAATCCTTTGCTGTATTGTCGTGGTTTAACCCCAGCCAGGAACTAAGCCCCACACAGCCGCTCGCTCATTCCCCTCGGTGGGATGGGGGAGAGAATCGGAAGGGTAAAAGTGAGAAAACTCGTGGGTTGAGATAAAGGCAGTTTAACAGGGAAAGCAAAAGCCGCGCACGCAAGCAAAGCAAAACAAGGAATTCATTCACTACTTCCCATCGGCAGGCAGGTGTTCAGCCATCTTCAGGAAAGCAGGGCTCCATCACGCATAACAGTGACTTGGGAAGACAAACGCCATCACTCTAAACGTCCCCCCCTTCCTCCTTCTTCCCCCAGCTTTATATATGCTGAGCATGATGTCGTACGGTATGGAATATCCCTTTGGTCGGTTGGGGTCAGCTGTCCTGGCTGTGTCCCCTCCCAACTCCTTGTGCAGCCCCAGCCTCCTCACTGGTGGGGTGGGGTGAGGAGCAGCAAAGGCCTTGGCTCTGTGTAAGCACTGCTCAGCAACAACAAAAACATCCCTGTGTTATCAACACTGTTTCCAGCACAAATCCAAAACACAGCACTGTATGAGCTACTAGAAAGAAAATTAACTCTATCCCAGCCAAAATCAGGACATGTATTTTTGGTGAAACTGGAATTCAACGTCTTTCTTACAGATGCTGCATTCTTAGTAAATGTTTTTTACAGGTAATGCAATAGTTTCTATTGAGAGTATTCTTCATCTAATACAGTGGTTCTTCATCTTCATCTAATACTTATGACTTTCCTAGCTGATCATTTGCAGGGTCAGAATATATCTTAACAGATCTCCTTCTATCAGGAGACTGATGATGCAAGCCCTGACCTGAGCAGAAATGCGTAAGTCAGTGTGTAGCTGAACTGGACTTTGTAATGATGCAGCACGCAGTATTTTCTGTCCTTCTTAGCTCATAGGTGTTGACCATGCGGTCCCTCTGTACTCGGCACTGGTGAGGCCGCACCTCGAACACTGTGTTCAGTTTTGGCCCCCTCACTACAAGAAGGACACTGAGGTGCTGGAGTGTGTCCAGAGAAGGGCAACGAAGCTGGTGAAGGGTCTAGAGAACAAGTCTTATGAGGAGCGGCTGAGGGAACTGGGGCTGTTTAGCCTGGAGAAGAGGAGGCTGAGGGGAGACCTCATCGCGCTCTACAACTACCTGAAAGGAGGTTGTAGCGAGGTGGGGGGTGGTCTCTTCTCCCAAGTAACAAGTGATAGGACAAGAGGAAATGGCCTCAAGTTGCGCCAAGGGAGGTTTAGACTGGATATTAGGAAAAATTTCTTCACTGAAAGGATTGTCAAGCATTGGAAGAAGTTGCCCAGGGAAGTGGTAGAGTCACCATCCCTGGAGGTATTTAAAGGACGTGTAGGTGTGGTGCTTAGGGACATGGTTTAGTGGTGGACACGGCAGTCCTAGGTTAATGGTTAGACTTGGTGATCTTAAAGGTCTTTTCCAACCCAAACAATTCTACAATTCTATGATTCTAAGTTTGGAAACGAGGGGCAGGATTCACATGCCTGCTTGGACACGAGGAGGATCCATATGATGGACTGATTGAGTGCAGTGGGAGAACACAAGAGGGGTCAACTCCTAAAGACTGAAAAGGGGAAGGTGGGAGTGAGAGGCAGAAGAGGGCATAGGTGTAGGTTTCTGCTTTGAGAAACAAGCTAGGGAGCGAGAGTGATTTCAGGGTTACCAAGATCCCTGCTGCCATACTGCATCTTTCCTCCTGCTCAAATTTTCTAACAGGCAGCTCAGCAGGGACACTGCAGCATGTCCAGCAGGCTGGAAAAAGGTATGTGCTGGGCTGACACACGACAGATGAATGCTTAGGGGAAGGCCAAAGCCTTGAGGAGACATCTCAGGGCCCTTTGGATCCTTACTGTTACTGAACTCAGGAAAACTACCTTGCTCCTTGCTCCCCACCACAATCCTGGTGTGTGCTGAGGTGCTGATTTGGAGATGCAGGGTGAGTGATGGAAGAAGCTGGGGGGGGGTTGAATAATTAGGACTGTACTTCTCAGTGTTGCTGGTTGCCCCCACAGTTGCTACTGAGGCTGGCCCTGGCCTGGTGGCCATATCTAGAATTAGCAAGGTCAGGAAAATACCCAAATTCATGCTTTCCTACAGAAACCAGGAAAGGAGCACGAATTCTTAACTTCTACTGCACAGTTGGGTAGCAAACGCGCGCACACAAAAAATCAAATAAAGCACTCTGCCCTGAGGACACATAGTGTCCTCCTCCTCCCTCTTTCCATGACAGCCATGTGTCACCGGAGCTGGGGTATGGTTTACCAGCCCTCTGGCTTTCACAATGTTCTCAGCGCTTCTCGCATACTTCCTGCATGCACATCCATGCGCTCATCCTCCATTTTTATTGCTGAAGGTTAGCGAGGATAAATGAAAGCCTCCAATGCCACTTTCTACGGCCAGTTTAGACTCTCAGATAATCTCCCGTGAGGTCACCCACCTCTTCTAAATGTCATGCACGCATGTGATCTGAAAGCCTTCACAGGCTGTTCTCACGCCTGAATGACATCCCAGTGACTCAGGCACTAATGCCTCCAAATGAGGCCGCATCTTAATTCCATGCTTTGACTGTTTCTCCAATAAAATACCGCTGACCACCCTCATGCTGAGAGCTATCAAGCGGGGCAGTGCGAGGGGGGAAAGCTTTGTGGAGATCGGGAAAATGACACTGGACGGCACCACACGGTTGAGAAAATTGAGTCGGCATCAAATTCATATAGTCGTCGTGACACAAATGGGACATCTGGGCCTTTCCCTGGCCGCGCTCTGCCTACACCACGTGTCCGGCAAGGCAAGCAAAAGCTACATGTGCTACAGTCATGTTACGGACCTAAAACCAAGGGCCAGGTCATCTGCTGGTGCGGCGTGGCATCACGCCATCCGCGCCGCTAAAGCTATGCTGGTTTGCACCAGCAGTCGCGTTTGCCTGCGGCCTCCGAGAATCAGGGGGAGAGTGGGAGAGCGTAGGCTGCAAGGGAGGGCAAAAGATGAACAGCATCCTTCACTTTGTGGGAGGGCGAACTTCGTTTCCCGGATTGGTATTTCGTGTATAAAGCCCGTGGCTCACCAGCACTCCCCTGGAGAAGGGCCTCAGCAGATCATGGGCTCTGGAGGAGCCTGGGGAAGAGCACGATTCAGAAAGGCATCAGGTGGGACCGCAGCCTGCCAAGCCCCCTCCCGCTAGGGTGGCGGCAGGCCAAGGCAGCAGGGAGGGAGGACCGGGGCCTCCCCTTCCCTCCCCTGCCCTCCAGCGGGAGCCAGGCTCTGCCAGCCCGGTCTTTCCCGTGCTCACCCCCATCCAGCCCACTTGGTTGGGGCTTTCTGCCCTGCTGTCCTCACATCCGTGGGGATGCGGCCCAGGTGCCCAGGATTTCTAGTCCTTCCCCACTAAGCAGGGACTATCGCAGCCCGCCGAGACCTTCTTTAGTTTGGCTGTGTTTTCCACTGCAAAGTCATTCTGGCCTGCTTGAGCAGCAAGTGAACCAGCATGTTGGGGAAGTGAGTTTGCATTGCAGGATGGCACGGTTGTTTCAGAAAACGCACGTGTACATCAATGCGGAGGCATCATTCCTCCAGAATTTGGCTCTTTGTGTCCCAGCATTCACACTGGTGTTGCATTGCCCAGCAAACTTTTACCAAGAGCAGCTTCCAACTCTGCAAGGGGGTCTCTCTCCTGCACCTGTATCGACTTGGTGCGGGACAGGATGAATCCGACAGAACACGGCTGTTGTTACATTCTGGCTTATTGATTTTTTTTGCTTACTGACATTTTACATGTCTTGCTCCTTCTCTTTGAGGAAAAACAACCAAAGGAAAGGCACATCCAGAAATGCAAATTCCTAATATCTTAATACCTAGAACCAGAACTATTTCTACTGTTCAAATTTCAAATAAGATAGAAAACTACCCACTTTGTTTATCTTTATGTGAGGCAGGGGAGAAAAAGAAAAAAGAAAAAATAACTCTGACGTCAGTGGTGGTGGAGTTCATTTCTGTACTACTCCAGTCAGTTGTCAAAAACGCGTTCTTTATGGATCGATCTCAGCAGAAGTGCTCAAGTTGTGACATCCCCGGGATGCAGCTTTTTAAAGAGCAGTGATGATGGGCAATGACCTTCCAATGGCTCTTCCTGTGAAGAGAGGCAGTGCTTTCAGGCAGACACTTTGCATGTCCTTTGTCCTGTACACTTTCAGCTTACTGAAATTTACTGCTCAGTAAATTTTCCAAACAGAGCAATTATGGTGTCTCCAAAGCATCACACACCAGCATGCGTCCCAAGCTTTTTCCTATGTAAGACTTTTGTTTTTCAGCAAAACATCTCTATTTAGAGAAAAATTAGAGAATTTTGTGTGAATCACCAAGGCCTGATAAGACACACACCTCATAGTTCAGAGGACTTTGCGATTGAAGGCTTATCATGAGCAGAAGATCCTAGAGTACAGCCCTCAGAGGGATTCAAAAGACCATCTAATCCATCTCATTGCCTCCAAGCCCAAGCAGCTATACTTGCCTAATTCCAGGCAGATTTGTAGGGAATATATTCTTTACAGCACACTTTAAAGATCCAACCATGATGGCAACTCTACAACCTCCCTAGGCAATATATCCTAGCATTTTGTTATCTTTACTGTTAGAAAGTGTTTCCTAATTTAAAGCTGATGTTATTGGCCTGCATAAATGTAACATATAAGGGCGATATTACATGTGATGCTTGTGCAGGAAACATACAACACCGAGTAGAGCAATCGAATTGGAAAATCATGTCCATGCTATCAATTTCCATTCTAGGAGTGAGAAAGCAAGTCTTATATTTCCCAAGGCATGATTAACCTGCATGCAAGGGGCTCTTAAGTGGGGGCCTTGGTCTCTTGTGATTCTTCTAGGTCAGATAACAAAAATAACGAGTCTTAAAAGAAAGTGAGCTGGTTCTTGCTGAACCCAAGCAGGAGCTAAAGGATCCCATTCAGGAGAAGAACTGGTAGCTCCCAGTCATGTGAAGCTTCACCTTCTCTAATGCCTATACAGACCAAAACCGAAACAAGGCAGAAAAGGAAGAAGAGGAATGACTAGAAGTTTAAAAGTCAAACCCCAAGCAACTGCACCAGGCAGAGGGTGTAGCTCAGCACAGTTTATTGCTGTCACAGGCAAGTAGCTCAGATGAGTGTGCAGGCGACTGGTATTATTAGAAATTATGTAATTCAAATGAAAAGAGTCAGCATGAAAAGAGTCAGGGCACAAAATGTGATTCCCCAGCAATTCTCCTGGTTGGGATTTTTGGTCACGATGAAATGAAAGGTAGGTATAAGAAATAACTACCGGAGACCATTTCTTGTCTGAATAGTCTCAGGAATTTGAGATGAGGCCAGCAGCTAAGATGAGTTGAAGCTTTTCTGGAGCTACAGGTTACTATGTATAGTTGTGTAGTGGATGTAGAAAGGCTATAATAGTTTTGGAAAACCTGGACCTTTTTTTTTCTTAATACAAAGTTTCACCACTAATAACAATCCCGAGAAAATCCTTTTCTCTCCCCTCCATCCAGATTTATTATATGAGAAAGTAATTCTAACTTCCCAGCAGACCATTAGCATTCAACACATCAATCCCATTCAAAAGGATAAGCAGAATGAAGGTGTCCATTTCCATCTCTGAATGCATAAGCTTTTAAAAATAACGTGCTGAAATGGGCCAAGAGGAGAAGAACTTTACTCCTCCATCCTTACACATAAGTCCCATAGTGATGCCTGCTTTTATAGCAGCGCAAGCTTGCTCAGGAAGCCAACGTTAAATAGTTTAAGGTTGAATAGCTTGGCTCCCCTTGGAGCTAGCATCTGTGACCTTTAGAAGACTGTGCAAACCAGAAGCTGGTAAATATTTGTTTCTCAGAGAAACCCAAACCGTTAAAAGCAACAAGATTTATTGAGAGCAGTGACTTACAGCAGTGGCCTCACGGGAGGGCAGTTGCCAGCAGTTTCTGAGTGTTTCTGAAGTGCCCATCGCACATAACACTGTCTGAACCAAATTGGACAGTTTGGTGTCACCTTGATCACTGCATTTTAGTAAGTCGGAAGGACATTGTCATGAGCAGCAATGGCCATTAGGATTGTTTAGCTGCCTGAAGGGACTCTGGCCTCTAACTGCTCTTTCTGCCTTTGAAAATGCCCTGAACACTTTTGTTCCTGATGTCTTAGCGATGCCTATTTTTTCTCTCCATTCGTCTTTGTAGTTGAGAATTTCAATGTATGGGAAACCACAAATGGCCTAGAGGAATTTAAGTTCTCTGCAGTACCTCTTTTCTGGAGGTTGTGGTAATGTGTTGTAATTCTGGAGGCTGTGGAAATGTGGTATTTTCTCCAGTAACTCCTTTTTAAAAATATAAGGAAGGTCAGGAGAAGGCCCTACCTGCCTAGCTGCAAAAAAAAAATTCTAAAATCAACCTTTTTATCATGTAATGAAAATATTTCCAGAGGGTGAGGCAGTAGGAACAATCCTGCAAGCCTATCTGCTTCTGAAGTAACCCAAGTGAAATCAGCAGTAGCGACAGCAAGGGCAGCCATGCAACGCTGGTGGCTGAAGACTCTGCTCGCTAAAGCGTCAGAGAAGGCTACATTACGGGAGCGTCTGAGCAGAGATTATTGCTGCCCTTCCTCAGCCTTGCTCACCAGGGCCTGCTCACCCCATACAGACTGCCGATGTAATGTCTACACATCAAGAGTTAACACATTAAAAATAACGTGCCCTATGTAGAAGCTCATCAGGCTCTCTTCTATAGCAGATGAGGGGCTCAACTGTAAAGGGTCTGACCTTTAATACAACCTTTATTCCAAGAGGACCGTTGGGAGCTGAATATGCCCTGCATATCAGGTGAGAAAGCTGGTATATAAAGCTGAATAATTAAGCTAAGACAGACATTGTACCAGAGTTGATGGCAAAATTCCTATTGGCTTCAAAGGAATCAAAACCAGCCCCTATTTCCATACACCTCTGTAAACTTTGAACTGGAAAATACTTATTAGATCACAAAGCTCATTTGAAGAAAACTGCAAAATATAAGCCCCTGCAGAAGATCTGTCAGACTTTTAACAGCTGTTTTGTTTTGTCAAAGGTAAATAAACCTGCTTGGGGAAAAATGGACAGGTGATTTGTATGGTGATTTCTTTCATTTTCTTTTTATTATTTCTACCTACAGCCTCTTAACCATAGTCAGGAGTAATAGAAATATCAGGGTGTGCAGTTTGTTTGCATAGATTGCTTATTATTTTACACGTACAGCTGGTGGGTGTCAGAAGTGAGTGGATATGGCTATTTCAAGGCATCTCCTGAACTTGTTTTCTTTTCAAGGGAGTGTGATCATCCAGCCCTGGGAGTGATGTTGGGGTGCTGATGGGAAGTATGGGCGAACATACTTAATGCAATCTATCTTTTAAAAGCTTTGGCTTAGCTAGTGTAATGGAAGTGCTATACTAGCAGCGCACAATAGCTCCCTGCATAGTGATGGGCTGTCTCAGGCCTAGTTTGTGAAGCTAATACAGTAATTTTGAGGTTTTTTTTACCAGGGCCGTAGGCACATTCGTGTGTTACTGTGAGCTAAATGAAGGTGTAGGCACAGAGATTATCTACTCCTCTACATATATAACCTACTTACCTTTTTAAATCAAGTTTCCTCTGACCAGATTTGTCATTTCCATAGTGCAAATTAAGGAGATTTTCTTTGCAGTAACTTGCTTTTTGGATCATAGTTCAGCGAAGGGGAAGACTGGAAGAGGCCAGAAGGTAGGAAAGCCATGGTTGTACCCTGTCAAGATGGTCAATGTTGGCCTAAACTACTGTATTGCTGTCATTGCACTACCTCCAGAAAGTACTAGCAATGTCATTATTTGTAAGTTTAAAGAATTTTAAGCATGTACATTTATTTTTAATCTCCTCTTCTTTTCAGTGGTAGGATATCAAATTTACACCATTGTATGGTAGCTCCATTTAACCACATTTCTCATTTAACTCCAGCTCTCCTTTGCATCCTCCCCTTTGACATGACCCCTGTCAGGATCAGAGGAGGTTCCTAGGCATCAGGGCTGCCTCTGCAAACAGGGGAGGAGGATGCAACTGGACTAGTTTTGTGTGAGTGAGGACTCTGGATTTTCTGGAAGAAGCATGGCATCCTGTTGAAGCATCTTCCCCACCCTCACCCCAAAAGAGCACTGTCTCTGTACTGCAGGAGGAATTTTGCCAGTCCACCTGAAAGGGCATCTCAGGCTGATCCGCATCCCTCAGAAGGGCTTGTGCTTACCCTGGGTGCATTGCTTGGTACCTCAGCAACGCTGGAGCGGCCTGTCCACGGGCTGCTGACTTCTAATGTCAGACAAGTCCCATGGTTCTGCTGAGAGTCGCCTAGTGCCCTTGAGAGGTGGGCCACCTGGGAGACCAACGGACAGATAAATCTTCGCGGTATTGGGAAGATGGTTTGTTCTTAGGCATTTTGAACTTTATGTTTCCCCCCAAAGGCTTTCGTAGGTTTCAGGTCCATCTGCCTTATGCTTTTCTCTTTACCTGTCTACAATTTCATTTCTTTGGTGTGGCAGAAGAGCTAACATACAGCGACGACTTTTCCACTGCGGGCAAAATCCAAAGGTCCCTTGAAAACTTTGCCACTGTACCAAGAAAATGATGCTGCACTGTCGTGCCAGGTGCATACCGCTGGGGCTCAGAGCATGGGCTAGCTATGTTCACTCTCTTTGAAAGTCACTTATGTCAATCCTTGATCTAGGCAGATGAGACCTAAATAAACTCGCTGAAAAGAAAGTCAGTATCTCTACAGCCTTTCAAGCTGGTTTAAGTAGACGGTGTGTTTTTTCTGGGCAGGCAAACCCTTGCATTTCCATGAAGAAGTCAATATTTGCATTGATGCTGGTACAAGAACTCTAAAGTAAAAATTAATAAAAATTAGCTCATAGTACATTAGTTCTTGGAGAGTGCCTCCAAGATGAGGGGTTTGGCTGACTGCTATCCACAGCTTATATGCATGCCCAGTATGCATCCAGTTCATACCAGGGGAAGACAGGAGATGACTGAAGCCATGGTGTGCCAGGACTCTGTCCTTCAGAGAAAAACTTGACATATGCAGTCCAGTTCCTATAACTACCCTAGAAATTTCTTCCAGCAGTGGAATTTAGAGACTGTCTAGTCTGGAGGGAGATGTCTCTCTCCCTGTTTGGTGAGTAGGGCCACCGGTACCTCATACCACAATGGACTGTCTCTGAGCTCAGCCTGACAAATGATAGGTGAGGCTTACTAGTCACGCACAATTCAGTAACTCATGAAGATTAGGAAGGTGAATAAAACACATCCCATCAATGCCTTTGCCACACTCCAGCATGCTTTATGCAGTCAGAAGTCACTAAGACAAAAAGCCCTCTACAAACTCGGTGGTTTGCCACCCATCATCCATCCTTCAGCACGTGCAATTCATTCCAGCTGCACTTCACCCGGTGCGAGGGCTTGGGAGCTCTCCCTTAGCTGTCTCTCCCATCTCACACCTGAGTGCTTGTGAGCAAATGGCATAGGATTAGCAGGTGCAGGTGCAATCCCTTCAGTCCCAAGGGTAAGCCTGAGAGTTGGCGACCATGGAGGGACCGACTCCGGAGTCATTAGGTAACATGCTGCTGCTGCTGCTACAATGACGACGACGATGATGATGAAATAGCATACAGATTCTAGGAACAGGTTTAGTGATCAATTGAGTGTGGACATCAGGCTCTCATTATCTCATAGAGTAACAGCACTAACAGCAGCTGATTACACTGTAACCTTTACTTCACTAAGCAACAGTCAATATTTTAGAGAGCATTTGCTTGAATGTGAATTAGGGAATGGAAGAGGATGGAAGAGCTGAATCCTAACTAGCTTATGTGAAAAGCACCTTGATTTCAGAGAGACCTCTGCAGTCTGCAGCGAACTCCATGAAGGCTCTTAGCTTTACTTCATCTATATGGTGTCCTAATAGAGGAAGATGTCAGTTGTGTTTTCTCCTCTGTGGTCCCAGAGCACTGGTTGTTCCTTACATTTCTAACCCTATAAAAACAAATCCCAGTCCTAATTACAAGTAAATGCATTAAGAGACCATTGCAACATGGGGAGCCAGTCTCCATTTCCTTATCATTTTCTTAGACCTGATGAGGTGTGGATCCCGGTTATACTGGTCTTGTACTGGGTACATGTATCCCTGGGAGCACAGAAACCACATCTGGGTTGGACTGGGTGGACTGGGCTATCTGCAGCAGGGGCAGAGCTGGGAGCTGCTGGGCATATCCAGCCACGGGCAGAAGGGCAAGACCCAGCTCTCCTGCCGATAGTGGTCGTACAGCCCGAAACTGCAGCTTTTGATAAATAAAGCAAATAAAGCTTGGGAACCCAGTTCAACCAGCCACAAGGCCTTGGGGAGGCAGGAGGGCTTCATGGGTGTCAGAAATGTTCCTTTTATAGCAAGGGGGCCTCTACACATGCAGAAGCGACCTGTGAGCAGAGCAGCTTCAGCTAGGGCTATACGTGTCCTTACCATGCAAAGTCAGCAGTCACCACGCTCTCTGAGCAGCCCTGAGCTGGACGCAGAGCGAAGGTACCCCCGGGCAGGGGCCGCAGGTCCCTCTCTGCCCCAGCTGCAGCACGGGCAGCGCTGGCTGCCCCCGGGGGAAAGCAAGGGCTCGATGCAGAGCATCTCCGCTGCCACCAGACCACCTCAGGAGCAGACAGACCCCCAAGCAGCAGGTGAAAACTTCCCTCTGCTGTGAAGCATTGTGAAGGCCATTAGTACATCTGCTCTGAAATGGGCTCGTTAAAATACACGTTCACCTTCGTTATCCTGCAGCTGCATTGCCTGACTCATCCCACTGCAATCGCTCTGAAACAGGAACCCAAGTTAAAAACTTTCCCAACTTGTTTTTTATTCACCGGGGAAGCTCACGTCTAACCCACTGAGAGGGCAATGGAAGCCATAACAACATCTGTCTTCATGGGAGGCGAACGAAAGGGAACCTGAAAAAAAGGAAGAGAAAACAAATGAGGCACAGGCTGATTGAAAGACTGTTATTTCATGTTGCCTTTCACAGTTTGACACAGGATGCTTTCTCACGGCGGGGTAGTTAGTGCTCACGTAACCCAACTGGGGCATGCCACCCCCAACCCAGGTGTGCCGATGGTATTCCCTCCTTTCCTCTTCTTTTTCCGCAAAACCACAGAAAACTGCCACGTAGGCATGGCTTAGCAGAGACGGCCTTGCAGCAGGCTTTGGCTGGGATCCCTGCTCTGACTCCTGATCACACTAAACCTCTTCTCCTCCCCAGTGGCAGACGGAGGCTTGCACTCAGCCGAAGTTTCTTGCCAGCATCGTCCCCGGACGCAGCCCCCTCCCGGGTGGCACAGGGATGGATACGGTGTGCCGAGGGTTTGCGGACTCCTCCGTCGGGCCGGGGGGTGCCCTGCCCTGCCCTGCCCTGCCCTGATTTTCTGCTCCCCAGCTCATGGGGGGGCAGAGTGTCCTGTGGGCACCTCCCTCTCCTTCACACACAGACAGTGCTTAAAGCCACACGCCTCCCCAGCCTCCCCCTGCCAAAATGGAAACCTCACAGCCTCAGCCCACCTCATCCCCGCCGGTAACTTGCTCCTGCGCTTTTATACACAGACATGATCTCACCATACGTTGCTTTTAGCTGCAGGAAAATTTCTCCCTCTTACTGTTTTGTTCTTAAAGACTGCTTTCCCGGGCTAAACATCCTTTGCTTTAAATAGATGGGGTGACCCAAATACTGTTGTGAATGACTATTCAGGGATGAAGTAAAGACTCTAGTCCGATGGTTTTTACAAGACAACTCAAATCAATACGATCTTTCTGATTAGTCGTTTCTAGAAAACCTATATGCTACATCATCCTTATTTCATTCATCATTTGGCTCACTTTTGCTATATTTGTTCATGCGGTACATTATCAAGCATCTGAAGCGTTTGCTGTATTGTCCTCTGGACTGCACGGATTTCTTCTGGAGCAAAGTGTAGCTTAGAAATCCTCCGCTGTGGATTTTTGTAATGAATATTTTACAGTAAGCCACTTGTTACTAATGAGCCTAATTTTACTTGCACAACTCTTTTTATAACTTTACTCTTAAAAAAATAATTGGGAAAATTTACAATGGTAATTCAAGTGTTTATTAACTGATGGCCTACTTGCAAGATTACACTGAACACAGCATTGCAATTCAGGCTGTTTTTCAGCTTTATTTAGGAAAAAGAATAACTGCAATAACTGCAATAATTGGGAGCCAACATTTTTCACAACACAATTCTGAATATTCTTTTTTATTGCAGGCTGTCTACTGTAGTATAGCAATGATTTCAACAGAAAATACACTAAAAGCCTGAAATTTAAATCTAATTTAAAGTCTAAATGATGCACATGATTAGAAATGTATTATCTGTTCCCAGCAAATCATATATCATTGAAACACTAATGTTTCCCTAATTTTAAGCACCATCTAGTGAGTCAAACATTAGATCTGATCTTCCAAATTACAGCTGAGAAAAATAAGATCATGGCTTGACTGCATCCCACCTAGTGCTAGGTCTATTCCTGAGATACATGAGTTAGCTGTTTAGTCACTGCCTGCTCTCTTGCTGATGGGCATTAAATATTCCTCCAAAGGTGTCGAAGACCCGAGCTGCCATCTGGAGATAATTTGTCTGTTGACAAAGGAGGGTAGTGGCTGAGTAGGCTCCCTCATTAGACAAAGCTAACTGCCTAAAAGTGGAGCAGGGAGAAACCTCGTTTCAAAAATTATAATCTTTTTTTGTCACTCCAGAGCAAGGGACTGGAAAGGATTTGGCTTTATTTCAATTATAAGTGAAAGAAAAAAAATCTCTGGGCAAATAAACAGCTTTATAAGGATCATGATTCTTACTATTTCTATTAGCTGGATTGCCATGAAGATGAAGTAGGTCTGAGAGGGAATCGCACAGCAAATCTGCATACCATTATAGGACCTGCTTATCCGGCACTGGTATTAAATCAGTTCAGTTAAATCAGCACCGGCTCCTGTGGCAACGCACTGTAATGAGCTGTCAACTGACCTGCGTAAACTGCAGCCCGTGCGCAGAATTCCTTTGGAGAGCAAGCGATGCGCAACCGGTTGGGTTAACACGGCATCCCTGGGCGCAGGCACGGATGTTCAGCCTGAGCCTCATTTGGCCTCTCTGAAGTTACAGCGCCTGTGGTCGGTGCTGTGCTGGTACTTTACACGTGCCAGCAGAACCGGTGCAGGCCTGGGCAGTGCCTGGCCCGGCCCGGCTGAGGGAGAGGAAAAGGCACGTCGCCTTTGCCTGCGAGTGCGTCGCTTGGCGGGGGGAGCGAGCGTGTTTTGCCTGCTGCTGGCAATACCCACAGTCGCCCAAGCCACATCTCTGACCCCTTTCTGGCATATCTGGATCCAGGGGAATTAGGATTTAATTAATTATGTGTCCTCAGTCCCAGCTTCTATGGCTTGCCATCATGCATGAAGCACTTTACCAGCGCTGGGGGGCAGTTGGCCATGGCTCAACGAGAGAAGACCAGTCCAGTTTCTGTGCATCGGGGGGGTGCCATGTGCCAAGGGTCTCTCCCGGTGGTGGGTCCCCAGCTGCCTGTCCAGCCGGCAGCTTGCCTCTGCTGCGCCCTGGGTTGGGGCACTACATCTGCTTGGGAGGCTGAGGACCTGATCCGGGCTGCAGAGATCTCTCTGCTGTTGTATTTTTGGGTTTCCTCCCACTCGTCTCTGAGCATTCGTTCCTGGTTGTGTCACCTCCCAGCCCCCAGACTCAGCAATCATGGCAGCACAGGCGAAGGGTTGATGGAGGACAAGGACTGTTGGCGAAGAGGACGTGGTGCCAGGACTTGCTTATGCCAGAACTGCTGCAGAAACGCTCCTCAAACTCAATCCTGCGCTGAAGGCACAGCCCCCATGCTCCCCTGTGCTCACAGCTCAGTCTCCTGGGGAAAGTGCGATGGCGCACCCCCGGCTTGCTGTTTTGAAACAGTGGAGGTTTATGTGCACCTCGTGTTATTGAAATTTGGTATCTTATGGGGTTAAACTGGGGAAAGCAGTATCTTTAGGAGTGGGAGCATTTAAGGCCTGGTGCCTTATCACCGGCATGCATGACTGCCGAGGGGTGATAGAGGTACCTGGTCTCTGGTTTGTCCAAAATAGGAAAAGCATCAAACCAGAAGCTTGGACTCAACTGCACAGCTTTGCTAACAACATCTGAAATACTTTAGAGTTGTCCCAGCATGGACATAGGCAAAGCCACTGGGAAAAAGAAACAAGGCATCCCTTTCTTCCTTCATCCCCACTGCCCGTACATGTCATTTTGCTAGCAAGGGGGAAGATTTTTTAGCAAGATCCTGATTTATGGTCTATGATGGAAAGTGGATCAAGCAGTAAATCAATTTTCAGAGCTATATAGCAATAAAGAATGTTGGTTTTGGAGTCCTTCCCCACAAACAGAACAGAGCATATGTAGGTATCGGTCTGCTTAGCAAGACAGTTTAGGGTCACTAGAACAGTTGCACGACATGCATGACCCATGTTAGGATCCAGTCAGCTCCCAAACACCCCTTGACTACTGGGGTGAGCCAGAATTTCATGACATCACATAAATGAATATAAGCAAATACAGTAAAAAGTCTTTACCTTTGGCTTGAGTAAAAGGTGAAATTTTTCAGTCTTGAGGGATCCTCCTCTGCCCCCAAGTCTGCTGGCTCATGATGCAGCAAAAAGGTCTGGCGTTTATCAACCCTGTCAAGGTGTGCAAGTCCTGAGCATGTTTGAGCTGGAAAGAAAGGTGTCAGGAGGAGATTCTGGAACACCTCCACCCAGAGTTCCACAGGGAAAAAAAAAAAGAAAAATAAAAGCAAGCTTCAAGAGGTCAGAATGTGTAGCCTGCCCAGAGCTACTATTCCTGGTAGAAATTAGACCCTGAAGGGCCTGGGTGTAAATCAGGGATAATCCCCATATACGTGCTTCTAATTGGGACAAACGGAAAGTGAGAAAGCTGAGCGAGTCAGCTCCGGCCCATCCCCGGGGGCTCCGGGTTTGTTCCCAGCTGGTAACCGAGAGCACAATTATGCAAAACCTCCTCTATAAACAGATTTCTGTTTATTACGGCCGAACTGGGGGAATCTATTTTTGTCACCGCTTTGTGCGAATGTGTTTTACCCTTGTGATTTCCAGCCAGGTCAGCCCAAGTCAGCTGCTCTGGCTGCGGCTGTCGGTGGAAGCTCCTCCGTCCACCCGGTCCCTGGCCCCTTCGCTCACCCGCCTGGGGTCGGGTCCCGGGCAGGGGGGACGAGGGATGCGCCTGTGGCTATTCTGGTAGCTGTGAGTTATGGCGGTGTCATGTGAAGCAGAGAGCCCAGAAATGCATGTCAAATAGAACCAGTGACTAATCACGATATTTTGGTTGTCTTAGTGCCTGCCAGGCAAAGATTTATGGGCTTAGAAAATCTTCACGTAATAATCCCCGGGCGCTGATTTGATCTTCGGCTGGGGCTTCCTGGTAGAGTGCAAAAAGAGGACGAAAAGGGGGCTGCTGTCCCAGGGGTGGCGAGGTCTAAACTTATCTGAGTTTGAAACACAAACAAGAGAGGAGAAAAGGCAGCGCTCCCTTCTCATCTCTGTCTGCTCAGAGCCATGCGCCGGCAGCCAGAGAGGATCTATTTGATCTGCCTGCGGAGCAAGAAGGGTCGAGGGCGACGGCTGAGCAGACACAAAGTGTCATTTGTTGGGATTGTGATGTAGCTCCCTCATCTGTCACCTGATGGCCAGCCAAGCAAGTGCTCAGCACAGCCGTGGACCATTCATCCTTGCACAGGCGACGGAGGCGAGAAAAGTAAGCATCCTACAGCTGTTATAACATTCAGCTGTTTTTTCTATAAAGGAATGCATTGAATTCACTACAAATCTACTAACTGTCCCGCTATGCCAGGCAAGAGACTGTTGTTTTTTTTTTTTTTGGTTGGGCTTTTCTCTAACAGCTGGAGGTCTGGTGGGCATTCAAGCAATGGCTGTTGAGTAGGGCAGCTGTTTCAATATCTAATTGCATTTTAGCTTTCATAACTCAAGGGGAAAGCGTTGCATTGCCTACCATGAGCTACTTCCTCTCCTACTGCAAAGCACACGGCACCGCTGTGCTCGCCCAGTACCAGACCCTGAGATCAGAGGGCTTTCTGTGCGATATTTTGCTGAAAGTGAAGGAAAACGAGTTTCCTGCACACAAGTCCTTGTTAGCATGCTCCAGCGACTATTTCCGAGCCATGTTCAAAAGTTATACCCAAGAATCTAAAGCCAGTGTAATTCACCTGCAAGTTGTCTCACCCACCGGTCTCCAGCACGTCCTGGATTTCATTTACACTTCCTTGTTGCCCCTTTCCTTTGAAAGCCTGGAGGATACCTTGGAAGCTGCAAGCTACTTGCAAGTGACTGATGCTATCGGCCTCTGCAATCAGTACTTAGTTAACAATCTTGCCTTGGAAAACTGCTGCTTCTCCGCCAACGTGGCCAGGAAGTTCTACCTGCCGGATGCCTTGGCAGCAACAGAAAAATACATTGTCAGTAATCTCTGGAAACTGCTGGACTTGGATTTGACAGGACTGCTCGAGCTGAACTTCAGGTCTTTGCTAGCAGTGGTTGAATCACCAGATCTCCCCATGGTGAAAGAAACCCGCCTGTTGAATCTTGTGCTGCTGTGGCTGAAGCAGGATAAATCCAGGCTCGCTCATGCAAGCAGCCTTTTAGAGCACGTAAGATACGGCCTCATCCCGGTGGAAGAGCTGAGAAAATCCTACACACAGTCAGAAGTGCCCCTCTCCGCAGGTATTAAGTGCTTGATCATTAAAGCAATAAATTACCATACATCTGTTTTCAAACAGCCTGTCCTGCAGGATAAGTCCACCACGCTGAGGAACCAGAAAACTCGGATCATTCTGCTGGGGGGAGGGACAGCAAGTGAGGGGCTCGTCACCGATGTGGTGGCCTTCGACGTTTACAATCACAAATGGCGAGCTCTCACGCAGGTGCGGGACATGGTGCAGAACCACAGCGTGTGCGTGGTGGGGAACTTCCTCTATGTCTTGGGTGGGGAGATAGAAAGTGGTGCCCCGGGTGACGCTAAAACCGAAAAGGTCTTATCGGTTACGAACAAGGTCCATCGTTACGATCCGAGATTTAACACGTGGACACAAATCACCGGCATGCTGGAAAAGAGAAGCCAGTTTTCTTGTTGTGTCCTAGGCAAGGATATCTTTGCCATTGGTGGAAGGGGTGAAGATGGGTCGCTGCATTCATCTGTGGAAGTCTACAACATCAGCAGGGACAGATGGACGAAGGCCAGGGAATTGCCGTGCAAGATACATGGCCATGCCAGTGCCATTTGCAAGAATATTATATACATCTCGGGCGGCAAGTACTCAGACCCAGCCAACACAAGCAAGGACGTATATTCTCTGAGCTCGCTTGAAGGGCAGTGGATGAAACAAGCCCCCATGAGCATTGCTCGGTTTGGGCATCAGATGGCAACAATCAGAGAAGCCATATTCACCTTTTTAGGATTATATGAACCGTTCTCTGAAATAGAAAGATACGACCCCGATCAAAACCAGTGGACTCGGTTAAGACCGCTGATCTATGATCGATTTTGCTATGGCCTGGCAGTGGTAGAGGAAACGGCTCTTCTTATCGGGGGAAAGAAATGGCAAAACTCACAAGAAGTCCCCACGCAAGACGTGGTTGGCTACGATATCGACAACGATGGCTGGGAAGAGATCTGCAAAGCCCCCTTGCCTTGGTGTGGGCTGCAGTGCGCGGTGCTGCAACTCTCTGAACTGGCCGATGAGCAGGACAGCGACAGCCAGCAGAAGAGGCCATCAAACCACTGAGCTCACGTGCTGTGGAATAATCATCCCAAGAGATGAGCCAGCAAGGGGGTCCTGGAGAAGAAGACGAAAATTGCAATGGCACTGAACGTGAGAGAGTGGAGGTTTTGCTTTGATAAGCCAAACGGTTGTGGAAAAAGGCAAGGAAGTCTGGCTCCAGCATGGGAAAAGGTGCTGGGATTTATAGAGCTGGAAGCCGATCTCACTGAGGAAGGATGTAGCAAGTAGCACGTTTAGAGGCGATGAGCGAGAATCGTAATCCTTGACTTTTGAAGAATAATACCTAGACAGCAATTAATAGCTTTTGCAAGTCAGATTTTTCACAGGTTAAAAATATAATCCGTCTTTTCTGTTTTCTTAATCAGAGGTAATTTTCCCAGCTGGTAAGTGCTATTGAATTTTTATGCTACGGCTAAGAAAAATGAAAGTGAGTTGTATAAAGACTAGAAAATTGATGGCTACGAGAACTAATAATAAGTACTGCCAAGGAAAAGGTATTATTTGAAGTGCTACATACTAAGCAAGAATGTCTTAGCTAACCAGCATGAAATTACTGGACAGAAAGCATGGATTTTTTGATATGTAGACTCAGTTATGGCCATAAGTTAAAACAGTGACTGTTTCATAGAAGCCACTTCTCTCTGAGCAGCCTTTGTTGTAGCATGCCTTTCAGATGCTTATTTTGCATAATTTTAAAGACGCACACTACCGGTACAGTACATTTCTTTTGTATCCAAACCTTGTGTTAGTTTAGATGGCCAGAGCTGAAGGGGTGTATATATTACTAGACTCTAAGAATAATAATGTTATTATTCTGGACTTGCTGCAACTAATGCCTTGATACTTACCTCGGTAGCATACGCTGCTTTATCGTACCTGGTCAAAACGGTAAAATTGTTCATAGCTGTTGAACAAGCACATGAGAGAATCCTGCAGTCAAAAAAGGTTTACATTCATCAAAGAGTACGATGGGGAGGGAGGTAACTGAAGGTTTTCAGAAGTCTTTATTTGGTGTCTGCCTTCATCCGAAACAGCAATAGTCTTACTTCTTTTTGGCCATGTTGGCAGAATTGGAGGGCAGAGATTGTGGGGGTCCTTTAAGGTACGTGGATCTGTGAAATGCAGGCAAAATGGTCAGGTGCTGCAGAAGCACTTTGGTATGGAGTAAATTGAATCTCGAGTCACAAATGTTCATTTAAAAGCTAAATTTATTGTACTTCATTTTACAGTGTTCCCTTTCTAGGCTGAGAGTTAATACAATAAAAATATATATAGAAGAACATTTAATAGTCTTAAAAGAAGGCAGCACAACGGATAGGACACGTGTTCTTTGTCACTAGACTAGCTTAAAAAACTGTAATGTTTAATTTTCACCTGTAAAGCAATCAAGCTGACTTTACTAACGTAAAGTGCAGGCAGAATAGCTGTTGCATAGCAACAGATCTAAGTCTTCTGAACTGCCTTGGTTTTGACAAGGAATCAACTACACAATGTGCATATACATCCATCAGATATAAAGAGTTTTTTATATGAATATATTTACTTTTGGTCCAGTAAAACAATAGCAAGGGAATCTAAATGCTTGGAACAATAGCACAACCCATTTCAAGTCAAGCATTTTTTAAGAGAAATTTACAAAAACCTCACAAATTTAATGTACAAGTCAGTACCCATGCAGTAAATAAATGTCCAGTTTATACAAACAATATTCTTCTAATGGTACAAATATTACACTGGATCCAGAATTCTATACAAACGTTAATACATGATTTGTCATCCATATCGACTTGAATATAGGATTACTGAAAATGGGCTACAGAAAGGCCACTCTTCTGTACAATTGTGCAAAATCTGCAAAACATTTGCAATCCAAATGCAATAAAATAACAAGAAAGAAAGAGAGAAAGAGGGAGAGAAAGAGAAAAAGAAAGAGAGAAGGGGGAGAAAGAGAGAAAAAGAGGGAGAGAGGAATAAAAAGAAAGAAGGAGAGAGAAAATAAATCTGTCCATTCTTTCCTTCACCCCTTCATGGATATAACTGCCAGGAAATATCAGAGCTTATGAAGTTTAAAGTACATTCACTGAGCTGTACAGGCAATAGTCTAAAGTTGGGTAAGAGTACAGCTCGCTGTAAAAAGTATAAAGGAGGCTTTTCCCTTTCACATGAGCATTATTAAATCATGTCGTGAGTCCTAACAAATGCAGCGAAATACTGAAAAGCAGCAGAAATATTTTGTCATGCTCTGATCACTTTTTGAAAACAAGCCCATAAAAAGTAAATACGTGATTTAAGATTTCCCTCCCACTTTCCTATTCCAGGTATGTGCCTAACTCTAGGGAGCTATTTCTACTCATATTCACTGGGTTGTCTCCAGCACATCTCAAATCTCATGGAAGTTTAAAACATTTTAACTGGCTTGTGAACTCAGCAGAACCCAGAGACATTCCTTCCCCTCCAAAAGCAAACCAAAGGCTTTGTCACTCCTCGGTTATTTTTCAGGTTCTGTGCTCAGCTCTGCTCCCATCACACATTTTCCCTGCATACAATACAGCCAAATTTCACAGCTCAGAAAACACATAGGAGAGTACTTGAAAAATCCTATTCATTCCTTTTCTATTGTGGGAATTTTCAAAGCCTCTCAGATTTGGAGCATTTCGTTGGGAACCTTTTCCACTGCTGCTTTTCTGGGCAAGAGAAATGCCGCTATCAAGGATGTTCAAAGTCTACATTTTCTCTTTTGCAAGATCGGCACATTATACCGATACCTTCAGTACAAAAGCAGCACAAATGACAGTACCATGATTAATTTTTTAAGAAATCAACCAAATGTGATTAAGAGACAAATAACACATAATTTGGTCTTAATTAGAATACAAACCAGCATCCCTTTGCACAGATGGTAAACCTGAGCAACAGGCTTTAAAAAAGCACAAGGAAATAAGACCTAACCTTTTGATACTTAAGTTCACATTAGTCATTTCTGTCTGCTGATTTCCACCCTTTTGTGTGTTTGACAAAACTGAAACACAACCACCGCATGACACTTTTTCCCTGTTATTTAAGAAAACTCCTAGAGTTTCTCATTAAATATAAAAATTGGCTTTCTCCCACCACCAAAATAGTACCTGCACTCCAAAAATGCAATGCAATACTGGAATTATATAATATAAAATATCGTTGTAAAAGTGACCTTCGATAACAAAACCTTTAGCTTGTGGAACTTCCTGCGTGAAGGCCACAGTCTTCCAAAAATGCTTTTAAATATTTTTCTTTAATAGCTAAAGATCACGTTTGTTATTTCACAGAAGGTAAACACAAGCAGAGCATTGGTAGCATATAAAATATACAAATCCTCATTAAAGACATGGTATTGTTGACCATTGAAGGTTTACGTCACACAGCTGAGTAACATTAAAATATAATTTACTAGAGGTCCCCCATATTGATATAAAAACTACTTTATGCACTTAAGTAAAGGGCTAGACTGTAGCAAATGGACAAAAAGAGAGACCTTTATACATGCGTTTCAATGTAAGAGTGAGTGTGCGCTAAGGAGGCTATAAGTGCATCAACCTCCGATGAGCCATTAACAGAGTCCCTCGGGGTGCCGCTTTGATAGATGTCCATGAAGAGATCAAGGTACATTTGTTTCCATTCTTGAAAGTCTCTAGACGTCAACGCTGGGTTATCCAGAACTTTATCTATAACGGCTACTTCTCCTTCCCTGGCCTGTGAGAGAAAAGGAACAAGCAAAGAGTCAGGGCGAGGGATGAGTCACTGGCAAAATCAATCACATGGGTGGAAGGAGAGAACAGGGGGAGCAAACTCAAGCCACGGAGCCCCTAAAAGCAGGGGGGCTATCTGACTGCTATACGACCGCTCGCAAACAGGAGCCCTTCCTACAGGGTGTCACACATCACCCTGCGGGGCTAGGGCTTCCCTCGCCTTGTCCAGCATCCTCGGAAACAGCCCCTATTCCCCCTCCTCGTCCCTCGTTCAGCTCGAGAAAAAGCAAGCCCTGTACTGTTTACTATTAGCTGCTTGCATTTCTCAAGATGGGTTTCACACGACGAAGTGCCATCTGTTTGCTCTTCGTGATGGGCATAAGAAATACTGCGTGGGTGCGTGGGATGCAGACAGATGGCCTCACGCCCGCCAGCAGAGCTAAGCCTTTTTTACCAGGCTTGTCATGGGGACATCTGAGCGCTACATTGCAAACGCTTGTGCAAGGACCCCCATGTTAATGATAACTCATCTTCATTAAAGATCCAGTGTATGCAATGGGCTGGCTGACTGCAACCTCCTCCTACCACTGCAGTGGCAAAAAGAAGGCAGAAATGGGTAACATCTAACTGCTGGTACCTCCTTCCCCGTCACTGAGGCAGGCGATGTGGCTGTATCATAATCACTGGCCAGTAAGTAGTTCATCAAGAGATGACAGGCAGACGGTATGGGTCAGAGTAAGCCTCTGATAAACCTGTAGCCACTCGCGGTTGCTGCATGCGGTGGAAGCTGGATGCAACAGACTTAAGCCTTGGACACACAGCTAACGCAGGTCTCCAGCACTGCTCCTCTGCGTAGGTATCCTGTAGTCACCAGCAACCTCCCCGCTATCCTCTCTGCCAGACGGATTTCATGCTCCTCATTGCTAACGCACATTTTCCATGTCCATACTATGAGTATGTTAAATCTTTCTGGGGAACATGTTAAAGGGAAATATTAAGCTGTGTCAGCCCATGTTGGTGGGAGAGGATCAGAAGGGTCAGCGACGTCACCCACAAGCAGTAGGTTGAAAGGTATTTTTCATGCTTTGCAAACAGTAGCTCATTAACGCTGTGTGCTAGAATACTCATTTTCAGAAACGGAGGTGCAAGCCGAGAATGACCAGTGGAAATGAAACCATGGGAGCTCCTGATTACCATATGTCTGCTTGAACTACCATAATCTGCTTCTTGCAGATTGTGGCTGGTACCCACACCTCTGCACTACCAGCCAGGTAGCTCATACGTGCTGGCAGGAGAATGGTTTTGTGTTTTGTCACAGGAAAGAGAGCAGAGGGGTCTTTTGTTAAGGACTTAGATGATGGAACAGAGAGCCTATGGACAACAAGAGCTAGAAGCAATTTGCAGCGCTGTCTCAGGCTACTAATAATTTGGATAAATTCAAGGAGAGTTCAGAACACCAACTCCAACAGGCCAGTGCAATTGGCCGCATTCAGGAAGGAGAAATCAAAAGCACTGATAAAAAGCAAGAATAACTGATTGGGTAACAGTAGTAGCTACAACTACCAGTAGTAGGGCAGAGGTGGAGCTCTGGGCTATAACGGAGCTAGAAACTCGTCATGAGTTACCGTGATGCCATTGCAAAACAGGCACGTGTCACTCTACATTGTTGCTGTACGCAAGAAACAGCAATTATTCTGGGTTTGGTACTTGCTGCCATTGCGTTTTCAATTATTGGTGTCATGTACTTTAAGAATGATTTATACTAATCAAGGTCCAAACAAGAATGGCGACAGGTTTAGAAAATATGTCTCATGGACAGAGAATGAACAAATTGTGTTTGCTGGGTCCAAAAGAAAGAAGTCCCAGAGAAGCATGAAAACGGGGATATGCCGGCTCAAGGGGATGCGCTGTTTTTGGAATTCCCTGGAGGAAGGCAATTCCATTTGTAGGAAGCCATTGGCATAATGTAGCTCAGGTATCCATAAATGCTAACAAGAAAGACAATTAAGCATGGCAGCAAGCTGCTGATACTGAACCACAGTTTTGGAATGAGTAATCCCCCCATGGTGCAAAAGCATAGATACAGTGTGAACCTCCTGCCACCCCAACATGTCTGAGAGCACTGTGATTTTGTTTCAGTTTCTCACGCTTGTAGAAGTCATGTGGAAAGCCCGAGTATCTTGACTTTTTCTACCAGCCTCCAATCCTGTAAAGACTCACAGACCCATATAATACTACAAGTAGTAGTTGCCTTCAATGAGATGATACAGTGCAGAAAGTTAAGCATGAGTAAGATTTTTTCAGCATGGGAGCCCCACAGCATGAAAATAATATTGCTTAAATGCTTCTCTAGGTGATGGAAAACTAAATTAATTAACGTTGATAAAGCCCTCTTTGATGAAAGCTGTTACGAAATCCACTGTACAATTATCTAGTGACTTAAAATGTGGTAATTTAATATAGTTAACTGGGTCCCTGGGGAAATCCAGCATATTGTTTGCCGAAATCTCTATCAGGACAGAGTTGAAACTGCTGTAACAAACAAAGAAGCTGACAGAGAGGCTAAATGAGCTGTGGTACATTTAGAATAACCATAAAAATCTTCAAATCTGTCATTGCCACTATCTACTTATTTAATCAATCCTACTGATTAAATACAATGATCCTATCAGCTTATGCAGAAAGCAAGCACACAGTTTCCTCCTGGACAAGCTCAGCAATCGGAAAAGAATCAAGCATTGTAAACCGTACTGCTCCCTTCTGAAAGCCTGGCTTTGCTTAACTTTAGACTTCGGCAATTACAGAGTGAATGCATTTTGCTAAATGAAAATGTCAGGGACAAAAAAGGGATTAAGGTCTCCTTTGATAATTTGGTGTCAAATTCTGTTAAACTAGCTAGAGGAGGAGCAGCTGACTGAGATTTTATCTGCGCAGAAATAAAAACGGAGCCTCTCACTTTGACTGCTCTCCCAAGGCACGTTTTTCTCCGCTTTCCGAACAGCATTTCCCCACGTCTCCCTGGCTTGTTTCGCACACTAAGTTCAGCCTGGTCTCCAGCTGCGCACAGTTAATCTCCAAATACAATACAGTCCGATCCAACCCTGGGGCAGGATTTTTCCTCCCTCTTTTATCTCACCTTTAAAGTGCTTTTCAGAATTCGCAGCTGGTGCAGTTTTTCATTGACTACTGGATCGCTACATCTCTTTATAAAAGATTTCTTATACTCCAGCTTAGTGGAAATCCGGTGTTCTCCTAAAGGAGACAGGCTGGCCTGCTCCAAGGCTCTGTACAAATCTTGCAAGGAGTCTGCTGTTTTTTCCTCTATAGTTTCAACTGTAATGAGAAAAAGGGGAAAAAAAAGAAGAGGAAAAAATAGAGAGAGGAACAATGTATCATTAATGTGATTATACGAAGATCTATCAAAAACCTTCGCAAAATTTTTAACAGGTTTAACTAGACCATAAGGAGAACATTTCACACCTGCTGACTTCCAGAAAAAAAGTGCTGCAATTGTAACTGCTCCTTCTCGCTAGCTATTGCCTTCAGGAGAAAGGGAGAAAAACTTTCAAGAATGTAAGGTCTCGACCCGCAAAGAAAGAAGAAAAAAAAGAGAAACAGTGCAAGGTCTAGTAATATTACAGTGACATACTGTCAGAAATCACATCTCTAGTATTGCAGTTAAATACGCTGGTGAGTTCGTTATTACAAGGAAAGGAAGCCCTGGAAGGATCCTGCTGAGGAAGGTGATCAGGATCGGATCTCGGCCCGAGAGCGCTGAGACGGCATTCAAGATTATGTTTACGATGGTGGCCTTGGAATGACCTGTCATTTTCCTTCCTAGAAAAGTCCACTTCTTTTTGTCTCTTATTTTGGATACTCAAGAGTGTTGTTGAATAGTCAGTAATACTGTCACTTGTGGTGTTTTTTTACTCTACTATT